>NC_090021.1:143048573-143348573 GCF_037176765.1 Anolis sagrei
AGGTAAAGAAGGTTAGACTTCTGAAACAAACTTATTGTGCCTTCTAGTTCATAAACTTTTTGATATTTTACTGAATGATGATAAAAAAATATTGATATGAAAAAAAAATGTTTGAAGGGAAGGAAACATTCATGCAAACAGTTTTGTTAGATTGTTGTGAGTTTTCCAAGCTGTATGACCACATTCCAGAACCATTCTTTCCTGACGTTCAAAATGAACTGGCTACCAGTATTTTAAAAAACTCCAAAATCAGGACAAGTAAATAAAGAACAACACTCAGGAGAATTCCATACAGGAAACACTCAGGGCCAGCAAACACCTCCCAACAAAGGATCCCCCAGGCAGGAAGCAGCCAGGCTTTGAAGCTGCAAGGCCAATATATGCTTATCAAGGCGGCCAATTACAACATTCACACTTGTCTCTAACATGCAAGAGGCCTTTCCCCCACCCTGGACGTTCCACAGATTTATAAACCCCACTTTTCTAGTTTCCAACAGATCTTACAACCCGAGGATGCCTGCCATAGATGTGGGCAAAATGTCAAGAGAGAGTGCATCTGAAACATGGTCATACAGCCCAGAAAACTCACAGCAACCCAGTGATTCCGGCCATGAAAACCTTCAACAACACAGTTTTGTGGGAACTCAGATGCTGCAATATGGATTTATTTTTCTGCTAAATTTTAATATGTGGAGGTTTTTTTCAGTGTCCTCTCCCTGAATGCCATGGACGATCATTCACTGCAGATAGAGGTTCTCCTTATACCGTTACAGTGGATTGGCAGTCTATTAAGTAAGTACTTTTAGTGTCATCTTCTTTAAAATCTTGAATATATTTCATGAGTATTTTAAGATTTTTTTTCAGATACGGTAATCTTTGCCTTAAATAAAAACACAGATTTTTCCTGATTTTTTTAAATCACTACATCTTTAAACTGTAATGTCTTTTTAAAAGATGAAGTTTTTAATCTGAAGTTGTATTGAAAGAAAATATTTCCCATTCATAAATTCCATGTACTTTTCCTCCTCGTTCCATAAATCAACAATAATGAATTTATTACTTGTGGCAGGTTCTTGAATCTAAACCCATGGATACGATCGAACCATTGTACTACATAACCACAGCAAATATAGCTGGAACTGACATTCTTTATGCATTCTTTTTTCATATACATTTTAATAGTGTATTTTGTGCTGTTTCTTATGTTTGTTTGTTTGTTACTTTAAAGTGTAGTTTTCTATGTGTATTTTTTAAGATGTATTTCATTTCAAGTGTATATAGCAATTTTAAAAATATGCTGTTAGGCATGGAATTGGGATAGAGGAGGTAACAGACAAAGAATATAAATGTTGATTATTGTTGTGTTGTGAAAATGAAAGTATTATACTGTATGTTCTAGGATTCAAGAGCTCATGTCAGATGATCAACGAGAGGCTGGTAGAATTCCTCGCACTATTGAATGTGAGCTGACTCAGGATCTAGTGGACAGCTGCGTCCCAGGCGATGTGATTACCGTTGCAGGAATTGTCAAAGTAGCCAACACGGAAGAAGGTGCGGGATATCTATTCATAGTTCTTCAAGGCTCATATTTTTGCAACTGTTGTTTCTTTTGGGGGGCTACTTAAACCAAACTGTTAAAGATGCTGGTACAAGATACCAGCCTAAAACATAGTAACATCTATTACTATATCTTGGCCACGGTAGTCCACGCTCTGGTTACATCCCGTTTAGACTACTGCAATGCTCTCTACGTGGGGTTGCCTTTGAAGACGGCTCGGAAGCTCCAACTAGTCCAACGTTCGGCAGCCATGATACTAACAGGAGCGGAGCGCAGGGAGCATACCACTCCTCTGCTGCGCCAGCTCCACTGGCTGCCGATCTCTGTCTATCAGTCCTCCAGGACCCTGAGATCTTCTGGGGAGGCCCTGCTTTCTATCCCGCCTGCTTCACAGGTGCGGCTGGCGGGGACGAGAGACAGGGCCTTTTCTGTGGTGGCCCCTCGGCTGTGGAACGCCCTTCCCATGGAGGTAAGATCAGCCCCCTCACTAATGGTGTTCCGAAGAAGATTAAAAACTTGGATGTTCGAACAGGCATTTGGTTAATCAGTGCATTGAATGTGACGATTACAGGAATGGAAATATGGACGACGAATTTGGATCATGACTCTAGTGATGAGAAGCATTGTGTTGTTATTGTTGTGTAATACTGTATATTGTGCTTTTGTGTTTTGAATTGTATATTGTGATTGATTTTACCCTTGTTGTAAACCGCGTTGAGTCGCCGGTTAGGCTGAGAAACTGCGGTATACAAGTAAAGTAAATAAATAAATAAATAAATAAATAAATATATCTGTGATTATTGTTTAGTGCAGAAATAGCTGAAGCAGTTACTAATTTCTATGTGTGAGGTTTTATTTTATTTTATTGCCTGCACAGTCAATGATAAGTCTCCGCTCACAGTCCATTTAAGACGCAGGGTTATTCCCTCAAGTAAAAGCTAGATCTGCTCAGATGGATCAATGGTTCTCAATCTGTGCCTGCCCAAATGTTTTGGCCTTCAACTCCCAGAAATCCTAACAGCTGGTAAACTGGTTGGGATTTCTGAGAGTTGTAGGCCAAAATTCCTGGGGAGCTACAGGTTGAGAACCACTGAGATAGAGGGTTCATGCAACCCTTGAGATGTTGTTGCCCTACAAATCCCAGCAGCCTTAGTCAACATAATCAATGGTGGGGAGTTGCAGTTTGGAGTTACACTTCAACAACATATGGAACAGTGGTTCTCAACCTGTGTGTCCCTACACAGTTCCACATTCGTAAAACTAATAGAAAAGTGTCATCGTGATTGCGTTTATTGTAATTTTATATTGTTGTGTATTCATATGTGTTATGTAATTATGATGTTGTTGTTTATTGTTCGCGTTTTCAGTTTTATTCTGCTGTAATTTGTTGTCTGGGCTTGGCCTCATGTAAGCCGCCCCGAGTCCCCAGCGGGGAGATGGTGGCGGGGTATAAATAAAGATGATGATGATGATGATTATTATTATTATTATTATTATTCTAAAACTGTGGGTGAGGCCGCCTAACAAAAGGAGCTTGGATTTATACAGTTCCACCACAGGGCTCTATGGCAAGAGTTTTCAGAGCAGGTTTGCTTTGCCTTCTCTGATGCTGAGAGTGTGTGCCTTGCTACAATATCCATCGGGTTTCCTTGGCTAAATTGGGGGTCCTTCAGTGTCATAGTTCAGTGCTCAAACTTCTATACCACATTGGCGGTCTATTTATCCAATGTGAACAAGCTACTATGTACCATTTCCTACACTGATGCAAGTAGTATGGAGTACTGTATTTTACCGCATAATGGTCTCATTTTTAATCTTTTTGTTTTTTTACTGAAAAAAGGGCATCTATTAAGCAGTGGAAAAAGTCCCGCTAGTCAAGTGAAGCCCCATAACTGGAATAACATCCCCCCCCCCCAAAAAAAAGAGGGGGTGACTTATATGATGAAAATATGATGAAATACAGTATGTATCTTTAAAAATAAGCACATTAATTTTAAAAGTTTAACTTTACTCCTTAGAGATGAATAATCTGGTTGTGTTTTTTTTTTAAAAAAACCCATGTTATATATTTGACCAATATTTAAAATTAAATTCACATTTACCCTAATCCATGTAAATTATATCACCATATAGAGACATTATCATATTGCCTGTTTTGTTCATTTAACAGGTGCATCTAGAAATAAAAATGATAAATGTGTCTTCTTGTTGTACATCGAAGCAAACTCTATCAGTAATACCAAAGGACAGAAGGCCAAGAACTATGAGCATGGCATAAATAATCAATCCTGCATGGAATTTTCGCTTAAAGATCTGTATGCAGTCCAGGAGATACAAGCTGAAGAGGACTTGTTCAAGCTCATTGTCAAGTATGGTTTTTCTTCTTCTTGCATATGGGTTTCAGCATCCTACATTATTAATCCAGAAGTGGCTTGCAGTTTCTCAAATTGCTCCTGAGAGGAAAAAAAATCCAAATTGTTAATTGGTTTTAAAAGCAGGGCCACGTTAGTGATGTAATCAATTGTGATTGAATCCTAAACCCAAGTACATTATTAGATATACATGTAAGTTCTTTGCATGCCTCAAAGTGTGATTAAAGGGGAGTTTTCTGTATGAAATGTGGAAGCATCACAATACATACAGTACCTGAACTTTCTGGTAGAATGTGTTCAAAATTGCGTTGAACCCACATTTAAAGCTTGACACATTTCATTGTGTGTTCTGCCTCTAAATAAAAACAAAGACATTTGTAGACCTTTTTTTGTTGTGTCCTGCAAATGCTATTTATCTCCACCACAAGTGAATCCTTTCTTTTCAATTTTATGTTAAGATGCCTCTATCCCCATCTCTCTTGCCTTTTGGTAATGATAAATCTTAGTATCAGATTCATCTTTTCTTCCTTGCACAGACTTAGAAAGTTTCACAAGGAAAGAATAAAAAGCAACCACTGTAATTCTTAAGATGTATAGAGTTTAAGCAGATAATAAATGTGAGAGGTTGTAGTAACATGTCAGCAGTGCCCCCTAGAGAACATTTTCTTGATGCTCACAACAGAGTATTTTCTGTCCTTAAAAAATAGCCTTCATGAATTCCTTTGTCAGACTGACCCTTCTCATCCACATTGGCTATTCATAATGGATGGTAAAAGTGACCTCAAAAAAACTTTAAAGTAGATCACTTACATCAGAAATGGAGCTTCTCTAAGTTGGTTGAAAAATAGCTTGTTTTCTTAGACCAGGTGTCCTCAAACTAAGGCTGGGGGCTGTATACAGATCGATCCTAGGCAGGAATCATGCCCCTTTTGTGCTACTTGAATGGCACCTGGTCTCCTAGGAAACCCTCAAGGGGTAGGGTAGGATGTCATCCTTGCCTTTTATGACTTCACAAAGACTGTAGGCAGTGCCATCTTAGCCATAGCTGCGGTATTTGCAGATGCAAGAGCACAAGAACAGACTTTTGTTTTGAAGGGTTTTCCTTTTAAATCTTACTTGTGACCCCAGTTTCACCTGGAATACTGAATTAGAACAATATGTTTTCTATTTCCCTTACCTGGGAGGGGATGGGTGAGCACCAAGTGAAGGATAACAAACGGATTGCGCTAGGTTTTGAGCCAAAATTAAAAATGTCCATTCTGTGATCCTTGGAATCCAAACTATTGTCAAATTGACAGTATGAATTAGCTCTAGACATCTAATACTGCCATAGGAAGGATAACAAGATTAAGTCATCGTTGTGCCACTAATATATCGCTATAAATGTCCATAAATCCAGCTTACTGTTAAACAGTTAACGCCAACAAAAATTGTTCACTTACAGATCTCAGTGGAAGTCATTTAATATTTTAAATTGAAAGTCTTTAACTTTGTCAGGTCTATGGTGCTAGTTGTGTTTTATGGCTTTGGATTACTGGTATTTAGAAATTACATGTTGATATTTTCAATAAGGGAGTAATAGTTATGTGACCTGTAGTTCTTCTAACTTTATTTTTGCAATCAAGATTATGAGCAGAGCTATGAGCAAGCCTTAATCATTCCTTAAAAGGAAACAAGGAGGCAATGCAGATAAAGTTTAGCATCTAAAAAGAAATCAGTATTATTTTGTAAATATCATTTTCTTATTTGGGCTTTCAGTGATCTCCTGTGCAGTTTTATGGTTTGTATAGTCTTTTAATTAGTTTTAATGTCTTTTATATTTAATGTTATAACTTTACACGTTGTTTAATTGCTTTAAAATAGCTTTTTATATACTTCCTTTATCAAAGTGCTGCATAATTTTTTAAACTGTGTTGATTATAAGCATGTTGTTAGGTACCTTGTGTCTTATTACTGGGAGAAGAAAGGTGGACTATAGATGTATATAGTAGTGGTAGTAGAATTGTTGTTGTTATTTTAATATTTGTATGCTATGCATTTTAAATTAAATGTAATGCTGTGAGTCTTGATCAAGAGATAAAAACAGGGTATAAATATAATAATGATAATGAGCAAGTGTGAAATGAAAAAAACCAGACTAGGATTCTGTGGGGAGTATTTCATGGCACATAGGCTTCAAATTTCAGTTTAATAGTACAGAATGTGCATTACTTGAGCAAAAACTAAGGATTAACATTGTATTTCAATATTTTTCTTTCATTAGCTCTCTCTGTCCAACAATCTATGGTCATGAGGTAAGGACATCCCAGAGAGAAACTGAAACCTGTGTTTGAAATGCTTTTCTGGCAAATTTATTTATTTATTAATAGTATTTATATTCCGCCCTTCTCACCCCAAAGGGGACTCAGGGCGGATCACAGAACACATATATGGCAGACATTCAATGCCGTTATACACTGACAAGACAGACAACTGTACATAGATAGAGCTATATATAGGCTTTTCCCATCTTCGGCATATTGGAGGCTTGTACTCGGTTCCTGCCGTGGGAGTGGGGGGATGCTGTCGCTCCATCTTCCCTGCCAAAGAGCTTTGTTCGTAAATTTCCTCCTTGATCGAATTGCCAGCATTTTTCTGACATTTCCTTATGGGTGCCTTAAATACCACCCCTATTCATCTACTCACATTTGCTTTTGAACTGCTAGGTAGACAGAAGCTGGGCTAAAGGCCAGGAGCTCACCCCAACCCAGGATTCAAACTGTTAACCTTTCGTTGGGCAAGCTTTACTGCAAATATTGGTTAACCTGCTGTTCTAAAGCCCAGCCCTAGAAAGTACAAAGATACATTTGAAATGCTTTGTTTCTGAATTAACTTTATTATATCTGTTGACTGGTTGACTGGTTAGCAGCAATAAGGGATGTGTAATAGTACTGTGTAGGATTTGGACTTCTGTTATTTTTGTATTCCCCTGACCTTGCTTGATTTCTTAACATTAAAAGCAAAATGTTTATTCATACAGTATGATCTAGGCCTTTTTTGAAGCCAATTATGAAAATGCATAATGATCTGCAGGGTACTAATTAATATTGGCCATTATTAACTATTTCAAAGGGGGTTGGGAGAGAGAAAGAAATGGGAGAGAAAGATGCTTTTTGGATTTTATGCTAGTCTTAGAGATTTTGTCAATATTTTGGAGGGAATTTGGAGATTGCTGTTCTGTCTTCTGTAAACTAACTTCATGGAAGCAAAACAGTGAGGCCCTCAGCATTTTGTTTCCTTAGAATCCTAGAATAATAAAGTTGGAAGTGACTACATGGGCTATCTAGTCCAACCCCTGCCATGCAGGAAAAGAACAATCAAAGCACCTCTGACAGATTTCCATCCAGGCTCAGTTTAAAAGTCTTCAAGGAAGGAGATTCCACTGGACTCCGAGGCAGAGAGTTCCACTGCTTACTGTCAGGAAGTTCTTCCTAATGTTCAGGTGGAATCTACTTTCCTGTTTCCTACCCTTTGTATTTTCATCCTTTTACTTGAAAGCTAGGATTCCTGGCTTCCTTTCAAAGAAATCTGGATGACATGCTGCCATTGTGACATAATCCAATCCTTTGTATGTCACTCTTTCATTTTACAGATCGTGAAAGCTGGTTTAGTACTGGCATTGTTTGGAGGATGTCAGAAGTATGTGGATGATAAGAACAGGATTCCCATTCGAGGAGACCCACATCTCCTGGTGGTTGGAGATCCAGGACTGGGCAAGAGCCAGATGTTGCAAGTATGGGTTCATTTAATAATGCAGGAAACGTCTTTTTTTGCTGAACTTCAAAGTTATTTTTAAAGTGTACTGCAGCACTTGATATATATTAATTTCAACATAAGAAAATGTCATATAAAATTCCTTTGACATTTTAGTTTGTTTTAGTAGAACGGTAAATTTTTAGTGTGTTTTTTCTGTTGTTTCATTAGGCTGTGTGCAACATTGCACCTCGTGGTGTATATGTATGTGGCAATGCCACTACTACATCAGGCCTGACAGTAACTCTGTCCAGAGACAGTTCATCTGGTGATTTTTCTTTGGAAGCTGGTGCCCTAGTGCTTGGAGATCAAGGTACTATATTGATGTACTTTTACCTGGATAAGGAAGATTTAAGGGTCGCTTATTAATTGTAGCAAAAATAGGCACAGAACAGAGTGTTCTCCTTCAGAAGCATACTCTTAAACTGATAAGCATATATAAATATTTGTTTAAGAGATAAGGGGTTGGCTATTGTTGTGTGTGTATGGAACTTTTTGACTTAAGTCATTTAGAACAGGTTTTTCTAGATAATTTTCCAGCTGAATGTTAAATTCTGGGCACTATTTGGTTCTGAAAAAACAAAGCGATTTTAAAGCCATTTTTAAAATATAAAAATATGTTCTGATTGCCAGAGATAAGAATATTTATTTATAGTATTTCTGTGTTAGCCTTCATCTCCCAAAGGCTTCCAGGATAATGAATAAATGAAAACCAATTGAAATAATACAGAGAAGAAAACATTTTATAATACATTAAAATGCTCTTTTAAAACTCCTAAAAGCAATCTGAAACAAACCAATATTTGGTTTTGAAACACTTAAACCAGCACTATCAAGCACTGAATGCACTGTTTAGGCTGTTGAGAGTTTTAAAGAGATGGGCCAAGGCTACTCCCACTGTTGAGGTGCCACTATAGAGAAAGCACTGTTACATGTATGCACCAATCTGATCTCATGAGATATTGGGACACACAATAGGGCTTCCTCTGAAGATCTCAGATTTCTGGCAGACTTGTATGGGAGGAATCTATCAGATATCCTGGTTTGCAGCAGTTTAGGGATTCGTATATCAGGGCTTCTTACACCTTTTCATTCGAGACCCCCTTTGAGTGGAGAAATTTTTATGTGATCCTGGATATATAGCTATATAAAATAGGTATACAATAAAACATTTATTGACAATAAACTAGCATTTGTAAGGCTTGCTAAACAGGCTGATTTTTCTTTTTATGAAGTACAGCTGAAGCACTTTCTGCAGAGGCCACACTGCACAACAGATTTGTGCTGTGGTGGCACAATGGGTTAAACCCTTGTGCCGTTGAACTGTTGAAGGTTGGCAATTCAAATCTGCGGGACAGGGTGAACTGTTAGTCCTAGCTCCTGCCAACCTAGCAGTTCAAAAACATGAGAATATGAGTAAATAAATAGGTACTGCTTCAACAGAAAAAGTCAAAGAGCCTCTCCAAGCAATCTTGCTGCCTCACATGACCAGGAGGTGAACGCAGGCTCCTCGGCTTGAAAATTGAGAAAGCATTTCCCCAAAGCCCGAGATGAGCACCATTTCTAGAAGCCGGAAATGAAAGGAGAAGCTTCTGCCTTTGTTTGTGTTTGTGTGTCTCATTGTATATGATTGTAAAGGTATTGAATGTTTGTCTATGTATGTAAATGCTGTAATCCGCTCCGAGTCCCCTAGGGGAGAAATGCAAATAAATGTGTATTATATTAATCAAACCCACAAATATTCAAATTTGCAAGTGAAACTCACAAATGTGAAGGGCTGACTGGATTAGGAGATGGATTTAGGCGATTAATAGGCATAACCCCTTTCCTCAAGAAAAGAGCCACAGATCGAGATCCCAGATAATTTGTTTCTCCCTAAAAACCATTACAACAAGCTCTCAGAGGAGCTCTCTCTGCTATCTGTTTTAAAAGAAAGACATTAATATAAATAAAGTGCAATATTATTCATTATTATTTACAACCTCCACCATCCAGTTGACGAGTCTTCCTCTGGCAGCTTTAATTAGTCAGGATGGCTGTGTGCCTATCAGTTCCAATTCAAAAGTCTGCTTTCGTATGTCCTCCTAAAAACCCTTCATTTGGCACCTTTCATTTGTTTATTGTGAGTGCACTGGGGGGACATCTCTGCCAAATCATTTTCCATTTTTGCAAATTTGTTTTAGGTATTTGTGGAATAGATGAGTTTGATAAGATGGGGAGCCAGCACCAAGCCTTGTTGGAAGCTATGGAGCAGCAGAGTATCAGTCTTGCTAAGGCTGGCATTGTTTGTAGCTTGCCGGCGAGGACATCCATTATAGCTGCAGCAAACCCCGTTGGAGGACACTATAATAAAGCCAAAACTGTGTCTGAGAATTTAAAGTAAGTTCCTAGTAAATGTCTGTCGTGTAGTTTGCAGGGGTGGAGAATTTTTAATTAAGAAATTACATTGTTTTGTAATGCATGTTAAAAGCTTTAAAACCCCAAATTTGGTGTGTGAAGTGCTTTCGGGTATGCCTTGCTTGCAGAGAGATTTGTTGTGCTCAATTCTTGGATGCACACCAATATTATATCTGTCCTGTTTTTCCCCATATGTAGAATGGGGAGTGCTCTCTTGTCCCGATTTGACTTGGTGTTCATACTTCTGGATATTCCAAATGAAGATCACGACCATTTGCTTTCTGAACACGTGATGGCAATGAGAGGTGGAAAACAGTCTGGATGCAGCAGTGCTGTGGTGACTCGCCCAAACTCTCAGAATTCAAATAGATCACTCCTTGAAGTAGTTTCAGACAAACCATTATCAGAGAGATTAAAGGTAGCATGTTATGTTCAAGTTTTTTCCCTCAATATTATCTCATATTACCATAAAATTAATGGAGGGTGCTTTGATAAGGATATGCTTTGGCAGTATTTCTCTTTCATTCTAAAAAGAAATCCAGAAGAGGGGCGACTTAGCATGTAGCACAGAGATCCCCATATCTCCTAATAATTTCTCATGGCTAATTTTGTGTGAGGAGTCTAAAATGAGTTACCATCTAAATTTGTTTTGCTGTTTCTTCTTTATTGATTTCTCTCCCCGCCACCCACATTTCTCCCAAAATGAGATTCAAGGTGGATATTTATTTATTTTTACATGCTTTTAAAATGCATTTGCATACAAGGGATGCTTTTTTGCATCACTCTGAAACATCTTGATATCATAAATCTCTCTTTAGTTTCCTATTTATCATCAGCTTTCTTTTATTTTCCATCAGTTGTCATTTTTCTATTTCTTTTCCTTCTTCACAATATGTTTTCCCTGCCCAACTATTAAATATCCTTTTTTTGCCATCTGCTGTTCTCTTGTGCGTGTTGTTTGTTCTTTTTTGTTTTGTCTTTGTTGTTTACCATTCACACTCATGTATAAGTCTACCTGATGCATGTAACCAGACAGCAAATTTTGCATTCAATATTGCGGATTTTGATATGACCTGTGGATATGTCAAGGGTCATTTGCGGAAAGCACCACTTCTGTTTAAGTCTACCTGATGCATGTAACCAGATAGCAACTTTTAAACTTTTTAACATTTTATCTCATACCTCAAGCATAGGCCCGCCCTCTGTGTCTGGTTTAACTATGCTGTTCTATATTGTTGATTTTGTTATTTCATATTTTGTTATGATGTATTTTTTATTGTGTGTTTATTATTCTGCAATATTTTGGGTTTGGCCTCATGTTAGCCGCCCCGAGTCCCCTTTGGGGAGATGGTGGCGGGTTATAAATAAAGTGTATTAAATAAAGTGTATTATATTCTGCCTTTAGGCCAGATGTTCAAAAATGGCTTGGTAGAATGCTAAGTATTCGTTATATATGATTTATGTTTTTACAGCTGCTTTTTTCTCAGCTTGGACTAAGTCCCCATCTGAGCTGCTCACAATAGGGAGGAGGCAATTTACTTGTGAGTAAGCAAGGGGGAGGTCACCACCAGCCAGCCCGTCCCCCTTTTACTCAGACTGCCTCCTGTCTCATCTGTTACTGTCACTGTGACTGTTCCTTCCTTGGCTGTTTGGGCCCTGTGATTTAGCTCATTCTCTAGCTCTGGTAGACTGCTCCTCTTCTCTGCTTCTCAGGTGGCGTGATAGCTCCAGTGAACTTGAAGGTTGGCCATTACGGGACAACATAATCGTGGCAGTGAAGGCCCTAGAGGCCATTGTGCCACCTGGAGCTTGAGGAGAGGGATGTTCCGCTGCCACCAGAGCCAGAGAAGGAGCTGGAATAGGAGAGTAAGCATAGGGCCTTGCTAGTCAAGGAGGGAACAGTAGCAGTATCACCAGGAGGCAGCTTGGCAAAGGATCATGAAAAGTGATTTTGCACTTGCTTACTCATGTATAAACTGCTCTGAACAACTCACAAAGGAAGGTGATTAGTCCATCCTGGGAGGACCCAAAAGAAACACCGAGCCCCTCTATTCTCTCCGCCACAGCAAGGAAGCCGCTGTTTTTCTATCCAATCATTCAAAAAAACAAAAAACAAACAAACACCCTGAATTTGAATTACATCAGAGAAGGGTACTTACATGGAACAGTGTATAAATCAACTCAGTTTTTAGAGGGGTTTTTAAATTTATACCTGAATATATATGGTAGTTCTTCTTAGGTTTTTTTGTTCAGTGTTAAAAGAATGGATGCCAACAAGGATGTAATAACTCTGAGTTAGGAGAATTAGTGTGAATGTGATCAGAGTTCACCCTAGGACTTTCAGTTCTAACATGGTGACTACTGCAGCCCATATCTGATAGTCTTCTTGTGCAGGTCAGCCAAATGAAACCTTCTAACACCCAAACTTTGCTTTTATTGGGGTGTTGTGTGGTTTCTCAGCTGTATGACCATGTTTTAGCAGCATTTTCCCCTGATGTTTCACCTGCATCTGTGGCTGGCATCTTCAGAGGATCTAGCCAGCTACAGGAGAAACATCAGGAGAAAATGCTGGTGGAACATGGTCATACACCCTGGAAACCACACAACATCCAAGTGATTCTGGCCTTGAAAGTCTTCAACTATGCTTTTGTTGTTAGGTCATTCCAGGAGAAAGTTTTGACCCCATTCCGCACCAGCTGCTCAGAAAGTACGTTGGTTATGCCCGGCAGTATGTGCAGCCCAGGCTCTCCCCAGAAGCTGCTCAGGTCCTCCAGCAATTCTACCTTGAGCTCCGACAGCAAAGTCAACGAGCAGATGGCACCCCCATCACCACCCGGCAACTAGAATCATTAATACGTCTTACGGAGGTATCTTTTTTCTATTTTATTTGTTAGACAGGAGTTTGGCAATGATTAATGATTGCAGAGAAATTCATGGATTTTAATCTGGGCATGATCGGTGGAAAAGACAGTGCAAACAGATCCTATGAAGTTGCTCTAAAAACTCGTTAGTGCTAGGTTAGGCATTACTTGGTATGCCTAACCTAGCACTATTTATTCTGTTTAGTTCAAAAGTCTTTTTTTGAGTCCTTATGGTCTCTGTGTAAAAAAGTATGACTTGTTACTCAAGAATAGCTTCTTTCATCTATTCTTCATGCCTTCATTCCAGTCATTAGCAAGATAATACATAGACCATTTTAGCACTCAATTTAGCAATTATTATTTCATGAATACAGTTCAGCAAGTGCATTGGCAGAACCTTTTAAAAGAAACAACAACTGATTTCATGAAATTCAGTAACCAGAATGAAATATTCCAAAGCTCAAATTGTAGAATATATCTATATTGTTTAGAGCAGCCTTTCTTGTCCTTTTTTTCCTTCAGATGAAGCCTTGAAATAATATCCAGGTTGAAAATTATTATCATACAAAGTGAAGACAGCTTTCCAATCATGATCTCTATCTAGGAACTTTTAGTGACCTCTCATAGACCCCTAGGATTCCCGAAGTCTGTTGTTGAGTACTATGTATACTTCAGTATAAGACAAGTTTCTCAGCCCTTTTTAATGGCAGACCCACCCTCCAGCTTATACTTGAGTGAGGGTCCTTTTTGTCTTATATTCAGGTTGACTTATATTCGGATCAGCTTATACTTGAGTATATAGGTTGGACAGTCTTATCTTAAATTGCAGTTTTAATATTCAAAATATTAAATATTCAAAAACATTTAACCTACTGATACCCCAATTAATTGAGCCCCAGTGGCACAGTGGGTTAAACCGCTGAGCTGCTGAGCTTGCTGACCGAAAGGTTGCAGGTTCAAATCCGGGGAGCAGCGTGAGCTTCTGCTGTCAGCCCCAGCTTCTGCCAACCTAGCAGTTCAAAAACATGCAAATGTGAGTAGATCACAGGAAGGTAATGGCGCTCCATGCAGCCACATGACCTTGGAGATGCCTATGGACATTGCTGGCTCTTCAGCTTAGAAATGGAGATGAGCACCATCTTCCAGAGTCGGACACGACTGGACTTAATGTCAGGGGACAATCTTTACCTTACCCAAATTAATGTAATTTTATTGGTATCTATTTTTATTTTTCTCTGCATTTCTCACCCTGATCTTATACTTGAATCAGTAAGTTTTCCCAGTTTTTGTGGTAAAATTAAGTGCCTCAGCTGATACTCGAGTATATATGATAACTCTGTTTTACAATAACAAAAACTGTACAGCTCATGAGCCATATTTAAAACCCTTAGTGTTACCTCAAGTCCCTCCCAACTTACCAGTCACTTTAGGTCCCACAGACCTAAAATAGACTGGGAGAGAGGCAAAAAGTTTGTGATGCAACTGGACTGTTTTAAGACATTTTCCCACCAGAGAGGTGTCAAGATATGAGGTCCAGAGTCAGACAGATGCATGTGAGAATGAAAGAAAAACGAGTTAGTTGTTAAATAACATTACTGTCACTTTAATTCTGTTTTTCGTTTAAGGCACGATCGAGATTAGAATTAAGAGAAAAGGCTACCAAAGAAGATGCTGAGGATGTTGTGGAAATAATGAAATACAGGTAATTGTATTCTAGATTGCAATTACTTGAGATCTTGGGAGTGTGTATATTCCTCTCTATGATTTTTAAACCTGTGATGCTTTCTTTGCAGACACCCCTACCCCTTCATTTATTTGTTTTTACATTTTTAAAAACTCAAAATGCCCCACAAATCCAATAACAGCTCTGAGACCAGTTTTGCAATCTTTTGAGCCCCTCCTGCTTATTTTAGGTCCAGGAGCTGCCTTTTATTCAAAACAGTTTCTGAATCACTACTGGTGTGGAAAATAGTTGTCTTGGAATGAAACAACTGGGTTAATAAAGATGGCATTGCCTTGACACTGCAGAAGAGAAGGCTGAGAGGAGATATGATGGCCATGTATAAATATGTGAGGGGAAGTCATAGGGAGGAGGGAGCAAGCTTGTTTTCTGCTGCCCTGGCAACTAGGACACAGTGGAACAATGGCTTCAGACTAAAGGAATGGAGAACACCAGAACACGAGGAAGAACTTCCTAACTGGGATTGCTGTTCAGCAGTGGAACTTTCTTACCTGGAGTGTGGCAAGGCTCCTTCTTTGGAGGCTTTTAAGCGGAGGCTGGATGGCTATCTTTCGGGGTGCTTTGAATGCAGTTTTCTTGCTCCTTGGCAGGTAGACTGGATGGCCCAACTCTATGATTCCTGTATCTACAGGGGTTATGGCCATTTCCAATTTCTAAAGACAATTCAGGGTATGACTCTCATGGGGGCCACATAAGAGCTGTAAGCATTGCCACAATTTCTCCTTGATTAATCATAACTAGAGTAAGGCAAAAATTTGTGGAGTGCTAATACGCATGTGGAGTTCTTTGAAAGCAGGTGTTTTTTACATTTGCTTCCGTGATCCACACCCGGACTTGTTAGGTATGTGTAGCTGTCTCTTCCACAAGAATGAATGTGCTTATCTGCTCCATGACCCATTTGCAGATCAGAGATGCTGGTTTGGAGTGGTAGTTAGGCACTGTGTTTTTTCATGCAAATAAGCCAATTATTATAGTCAGTAGCAACTGAAGACAAGATGTGGTTCCCACATGGTCACTGCATCCTGATCCTTGTGGATTCCATAGTTGCTGAAAATTAGTCTTCAGTATTTTCCATTCCTGCTGTAGACAGAGCTTATTGTGCTACGCATTAGCCTCTGCTGTGTATAAAGCTGCTACTATGCCCTTTTATGAAACTGCAGATATCATTCTTTCTGTTACAGAGGTCATACCACAGTCTTGTTTTTAAAAACTGAGGCTTCAAACCAGTATGACTAAGTGCCACAAGCATTATGTTTGAAATACAGTCCCCTGCCTGGTTTGCAGTTTTCCTTTCAGTGTTATTGATTGTATTTTCTATTTTCTTTCCTTAAGCATGCTGGGGACTTATTCTGATGAGTTTGGGAAGCTGGATTTTGAGCGCTCTCAACACGGTTCAGGAATGAGCAACAGGTCACAAGCAAAGAGATTTGTTTCGGCCCTCCATGGCATTGCAGAAAGAACCTACAACAACCTCTTTGAGTTTCAACAGCTTCGGCAGATTGCAAAGGAAGTAAACATAAAAGTAAGGCAAATTAAAAACAACACATATTTGGGAAGGATGAAATTAGCTGTTGGTGTCATTACTTGAGTAACTTTAGGCACTTTACTTCTAGAAATTGAAAATTTAATCATATTGCTGCATCTTTGACTTTTGTCCTATCAATTTGGAAATGTATTGATTCATCATTTTGCACCTGAATATGAAACCTTGTTTCTTATACTATGTAACAGAATGTGAAAAAAATCTGTTCCTGGTTTGAAAGTGTTATTTCCTGTTTAATTGTGTGGTACTTACTTTGAAAGTAGTTGTTATATGCCAGAAACTTGGTTTTTGTAGCTGCCACAAACTATTTTGAATTGATTAAGACTCTATATTTATTGAAAAACTATAATAAAATGTGCTACGGAATGTCTTGCAAAAACAAAGTTTTTGCAGTTTAATAAACTTTTTTCCATGTTTTAATGATGGAACCAATTAGTAAATGACATTTATAACCCAGAAACAGAAATTGTGTTACATGGTATTATAAGACATTTCTTCTTTGGGCAGACTAATGCCCATACTACATCTAGCAATTTGGTGATTTCTTTCTGTAGTATTTTATTGCATGTACACTGAAAATTGGGATAAAATTATTCTCTTTAGATATATTTGAAGTTTTAAATATTTCCCAGCTTCTTAAAGGGAAGGATTTTTAAATACATATTTCATGAACAGTTTTTCTTTTATTTAGGTAATTCCTCTGTTGTATTTTACAGGTGACTGATTTTGAAAATTTCATCAGCTCTTTAAATGATCAGGGCTATTTCTTAAAAAAAGGTCCTAGATTATATCAGCTTCAGACAATGTGAAGGAATTTAACAAATGGAAAAATGAAGAGATGTATTGGAGCAGGACCAGAAGAGATCAACAACAAAGGGTAATATGACTGATATATTCCAGCCAAGTCTTTGATGCAAAGCCCTGTTTAAAACCAATTGTACCAGTATTATTACTGTAATAGCGCAAGCAGAATAACTGCACAGCGATTATTGACACAGTATTGTCATAGTGGAGAAAACTGCTTCAGCTACCATTGGTATTTTCTAATGCTAAAGGCATCAACAAATGAAATGGATGACTGGCTTAGTGTTTTATTTCATCTTCAAAAGGCGCTATAAGAAAGCAAATAGGTGGCTGTGAGTTTTCTGCACTTTATGGCCATGTTCCAGAAGCAGTCTCTCTTGACATTTTGCCCACATCTATGGCAGCTATCCTCAGAGGATGCCTGCCATAGATGTGGGTGAACATCAGGAGAGAATAGAGAGAATGCTTCTGGAACATGGTCATAAAGCCTGGCAAACTCACAGCAACCCAGTGATTCTGGCCGTGAAAGCCTTCAACAACACACCAAAAGTAAATTACTTTCCCTATTCAATGACAGTCCAAAACATCAATTGCAACTGCACTAATCCAAGATGTTTGGTGGAGTTCAGTGGTTATATTGAAGGAAACAAATGTATGAATTCAGATAATTCAGCTTCATACTTTTTTTTCATTTCCCTCTTGTTAGGGGTGTAAATCACATTGGTTTTGCATGTTAGGCTTCATTCCTTACCAATGACTGTGACTACTGGGCTTTGTAGTCAATTATTTCGATGACTGCATTATTCTTACCCTTTTTCTAACTATAGCTTGCTGATTCAGCTATTGTAGTAATTTACATATAGCAGTATAGAGGAAAGAGCAAGAAAACCATGCTACATGTGGCAGCAAAGAAGAAAGTGTGGAACTCTTAACTATTCTTTAATTATTTTCCTCTGAAAAGAGACATTTTAATATACTGTAAATATTAGTATTATTAACCATAATATTTTTGGATGCAAAATGTCAATATTTAATGTTTCTAAGTGTTCCTGTTGAACTCTAAAATGTAACAAATTGCTTGAACAAAAGAAATGTGTATATATTTACAGGTATATTGTAACAACTACATTTTTAAACTACAAAGGTAAACTGTTTGCATGATGAGTGGGGTTCTGAGTGTTCTTAAATAAGCAAAACTGCCTTAAAAAGGGTACAACATTGGATTATTTAAAACCAGTAATGAATAAAGAGAAGTCTAATGTGTTAAAAGACTGGCATTTATTATGATACTAGCTTGGGTACTCGGCGTTGCCTGTTATTAGAAGTCATTTTTTTATTTTACAAAATGCAAAGATTGTGGGTGTACTACAACTCACATCATGCCAGATCAACCCCCTGAAACTCCATCAATACTTAGTTATGTGGGGCAAATCTGCTCTAGATGCATCATCGGTGGGGTTCAGTATGCTCTCCAGCTGCAGGATGAATTACAATTTCCACCATGGTGGGTTAGTCCCGTCAAATACCTCCATTACGTTCAGTTGGTCATGGAGGTTCTGTGTGCCAAGTTAGGTCCAGGTCCATCATAGATGGGGTTTGCTGTGTTCTTTGATTGCAGATGAACTATAAATCCCAGTTCCTACAACTAACAAATGCCAAGGCCAATTCCACCAGGTGAATTATAATTCCTATAAATCAAAGTTAATTTTCCCCAAAGCCCTCCTGGTTTTTTGTTGGTCATAGGGGGTTCTGTGTGCTAAGTTGGGTCCAGGGCCATCATTGGTGGGGTCCACAGTGCTCTTTGATTGCAGGTGAGGTATAAATCCCAGTACCTACAATGGCTGTAAATCAAGGTGAATTTTCCCCAAACCTCTCCAGTATTTTTCTTTGGTCATGGGGATTGTGTGTGCCAAATGTGGTCCAGGTCCATTGTCAGTGGGGGTCACAGTGCTCTGACTTGATGCAGGGTGAACTACAACTTCCATCATGTGGAATCAATCCTCCAAACTCCTCCAGTATGTTCTGTTGGTGAATCGTTCAGCTCTGTCAGTTGTGCAGACCGAGTTGAAAAGAGTAGGAAAGGGTTAAGGGAGAGGCAGTGGGCGGGATCATGCAAATTCCACACCAATGGAGAGAGTAAGAAACACTGCGATGTCTGTGGTGGAGGAAGCATGCAAAATCTAGGATGAAATTGTCCCCAAATTAAATTTTCCTTGGGTGGTGGACAGTATGGTGTTTGGTAGGGGTTGGACTACATGTTCATAGCGCTTGCTATAACCTGAAATATCCTTTTGGTGACTCTTCAGCACTGTGGGTTGAAGCTGTTTGTGTAAGCAGGAGCCTGTCTGTGGAAGTGGGTATCCCAGCCGCACATATACATACATATTTTCACTTTTATTAAGTATATAGATGGTGTTGAAGGCTACAGTCCTTTTAAATTCTTTTACGCGTTTAAATGTACAACATTTATCCTTGTCCAATTGAAAGAACATTCCTAAGTGGCTTCATTACCATGCTTTATTTTGCAGTGAAAAATTGAAAGTGGGAGATGAGGGGAGCCCTTTTCACAGGTTTTTATTAAATGAAAACTGTTTTTTATACTGCAGCACAATTCTGCAGCATCCAGGATTTGCATAGAGCTATCAAACAACAGTGTTTTCAATACACACTTTATAAAGTTTATACAAGTTTAAATATAAAAAAATATATTAATTGTTCCTATACACTGAGATAACGTCAATTCCCTCAATTCGATTCCACAAGCCTTCATTTTTGGGAAGGTAGCAGCATAACGCAACATGCACAAAATCATGTAGATGAATCCCTACACAGTTCAGTAACTCACTTGTCACATGCAAAACATCCTACATGCCTACACACTGGCCCCCGATAGTTGTCATGCACAGTTTGTTCAATTTTTAAATAAGACATTTAAAAAGTGATCTGCACAGTACTTGAGAGTGGCACAAATAAGACCAAAAAACTAGTATATCCGCTTCCTATATTTGATGTGACTGCCTAATGAACTACAGAAACTAGAAAAATCAATAATCCTAATTTTCAGTACAATTCTTGAGATTAAATTTGTATTCTCTATTATTAAATTTAATTTGCCCTGTTAAACTCTTTCCTGGCAACAGCTTTCCTACAAATCAGCCATTCTGTATTAGTGTCACTGGCCATATGTCGTCTCCAAAAATCCCACTATTTCTTGCAACACTTTTAGCAACCAAAATCATTGTTTTTCCTTGTATTATTGTGGCTTAATATAATATTCAGTACTAAGTAGCTCTTAATGTCTGGGAGGAAAGCACAGTCAGCACTTTATCTGAAAGGTGTTCAGAGATACAAAGACAAATAAAAAAGGACATCAGCACAAGCCTTAAAATCCACCTGTGCACAGGATTTGGAATTTAAACGTTTTAGAACAAACACATCTCCATACTGATAAGGCAACAATGCTTGACGTTTAGGCAATATATTGTTTAAAATGCTTCATCCATGTTTTTAACCCTTATAAGTCAAGTCACTATTCTTCCCAGGTGGTTTTTGGAAGACTAAGGCTGACTGAGTGTACCTAGCAAGATCTTACAAAAATCTGAAATTCAAAATTGACATATCCTAATTCACAGTGGTGTTATTAGTCACCAAGCTATACCAGATTATTTCCCTTTACCAATACATTTAAGAATTCAGCACATTAAAACTTGCCCTACCACAAAGGCTTATAGTTACTTTGTTACATCAGGGATTTGATTCTCAAGATCTGTTAGCATGTTTACCCAATAATATCGTGATATATCATGGATTGGAACAATTGCGACTGCCCTTTCTTGAATGTTTACAAAGGAGCACTGCAAGTCTGAGGATCAGACTATGGAAGTGCTCAATGTTTCATTTTGAATGGCCCCAGCAATGATCAGCTGCAATTTAAAAATAAGCTCTACTTTTAAGTTTACAGAAGATTGTGATATTCAAAGTAATATGCTAAGGGCTCTACTTCGTGCATCTTTACACTGTGCCAAAAGATAATCTTAAAGAATGGACCCTGACTTAATCTATTCGCTCTGACTGGATCACATGCTGAATACAATGAAACTCAGCTGGACTTTGCTTGTGCCAAGTGCTCCTTAATTAGCCTTCAGATCTGTTTTTGTTCAGATCCATCAAGGGTGTAATGCAACAACCCTGAATGCTTTTTAAAAAATGTGCAAATTTCTGAAAAGCAGTGAACAGAAACATACAATACCAGGCAAGGATCTTCACATGTGTGTAAGTACATTACGGTAAAAAATTATACTTTATTTGTAGCAAATTGAAAAATCGCATTGAAAAGTCTTCTGTATTTACATGATCCAAACTTCATTTTAACGTCACTGTGAAGATGTGGTTTTGCCGAGGCAAAGTTATCAAGAGAATAGTTCTTTATCCACAGTTGTAGTCCAAAATGGTGCAGTTAACATTCCCAATATTAACCGACTGGAAGGTGAGCAGTTTGCAAGACTTCATTTGTTGTTTAGCACATGAACTGTTTTTCGCCCGTAATGATAGTAACTGTATGCAGATGCTGTGGTTGTGACAGCTGTGATACACCTTCAGGGAGGAAGAGATTATATTAGTCCTAAGCAAAAGACAAGTTCAAGTCGAATGTAAAGCAGCACCAATACAAATAAGAACCCTGCTTATGGTGATGATAATGCATTTCTGTCACAGCAACTCACATTAGGCTGCCTGGAAACTGGAATTAAAATCTATTAAAGATGAAGTATGATTAAATGAATATTCCCTATAATCAGTGTGTTCATTAGACTAACTTTTCCTACTGCCAAATAGGCATTTTCCAGCCTGCTTCCCAAGGTCCTTTTAAATTAGTCCTGCTCAGGGCAAAATCGATAATCTTTTATACACAAAGCAGATACTCTACTGCACCTTCCCCATAATTTTCTTCATTCATTTGATTTTTCAAATGTTCAGAGTGCTGCATATACATGGCTTTATTTGCATTTCTTATAACGGCCCTGAAAATCCCTCTCCTGATGCAGGATCACACCCATCATGTCAATGAAATGCTGCAGACATTCACAGAACACACATTGGGTTGTTGTAGGTTTTTCAGGCTATATGGCCATGTTCTAGAACAGTGGTTTTCAACCTGGTGTCCCCAGATGTTTTTGGCCTTCAACACCCAGAAATCCTAACAGCTGGTAAACTGGCTGGGATTTCTGGGAGTTGTAGGCCAAAAACATCTGGGGACCCCAGGTTGAGAACCACTGTTTTAGAAGCATTCTCTCCTGACGTTTCATCTGCATCTATGGCAGGCATCCTCAGTGGTTGTGAGGTCTGTTGACAGACCTCACAACAGATTCCGGCCATGAAAGCCTCCGACAATACACAAAACACACATTTACAATCCAACTGTAAATGAAGATGCACTTTGTTTATGCATCTTCTGCAAGGGAAAGAGGTTGAGTGCTTAAAAGTCAACTAGTGAATACACTACAGAAATTATCACAACAGGTGGTACCTGATTCCAAAAGGTCTTAATCACTACAATGTACCAGCACCAAAAAGAGAAACTCAAGATTAGATAGGTGTAGTATTTCTAGGTTCAGTATTAATACATTTCTTACCCTAGGCATGATTTCCTACAAGTAGAACTTTTGGATTTAGGATTATTATTATTATTATTATTATTATTATTATTATTATTATCATCATCATCATCATCTTTATTTTGATCCCACCTTTCTCAGGGCAGCTTACAATCATATAACACAACATAACAACATTTTACGATAAGACAAATACATTTTTTTTTAAAAAAACACATTGTTTCATGGGTACAAAAGTAAAAATGCACTTATGATACAATAAAAAATAAAATTACATTTAAAGCCAGCCCCTCTGATCTAACCCATAACCTCCCCAGCAGCATGCCCCTCATCCTTCCTCAAATGCCTGATGGCAAAGAAATGTCATCACCAGCCAGCAAAAGGCAAGCAGGGATGGGGCCATCCTGGTTTCTCTTGGGAGGGGGTTGCAAAATCAGAACAGCCACTGAAAAGGCAATCTCCCTTGTTCCCACCAAACGCGCTAAGTGGGATTTATTCTCATAAACCATGCACAAGACTGGCCTACAAACTATCTCAAACATAACTGCTTTGAACTGTTTAGATTTTAGACTGGTTGCATACAACAATCTCCCCTCCATATATGTTAGAGGCACAGGAACACCACTAAAATGGAAAAAAAAACCCAAGTATCTCTAAATGCAACTATGGCAATCACTGGTGCTCCCCCCTCCCCCAAAGTAAAAGGCCACATGCAGTAGCCTTGGCCCTCAGGAGAGAGGCGGCAAACCCACAAATAATCAAAAGTGTGAATGCCAAACTGGCAAATATGAAGAGTCAGCTGTATCCCAATTTCTTGTATTAATATCATTTAAGCAACCTGAGGATTTAAAATCTCTAAATTACTCGCTCCTCTTATACATTTGCCACATTTTTCCTGAACTGTTTTCTCACAAATTAGTAGTATCACAAATAACATAAGGTTTACATACCATAATGTCTGAAGATACACACTGTCCATATAATTGAAAACTGGAGCTGCTAAAGAAGCTGCCACTAAAACAAGCTGTGTGACTGTATTCACCTAGTGAAAGATTTAAGTGAAAATGAAGTCACACAATATTAACATTATTTTGCACCACTGAAATCAATGGGGAAAAAGTGTAGTTGTATGGTATAAGTTAGCCTTATTCAAATTTGTACTATCAAAAATAATGTGGATTCCAATAGCATTAATAATCTGACACGCTGGAGCGTCCTTATGAGAACCTTAATCTAAAACCATGATGAGGAAGGCTGATCTTGACAGTAATGGTAACTATATATGTCAAAGTCAATATATTTATGTATGTTGGTTGGTTAGTCCCTTTATACAACAAGGATTCCTACATGGCTAGATGGATGTGGGCCAAACTTGATGCACATACCCTTTGCTCAATTTAAAATAATTGAGAGGTTTGAACTAAAAGAACCATATTTTTCAGGCCCTGAGCCTGGAGGAGAAAAGGATAAAAGTGGATTGGCTGTGGCTAGGTGAACGATTGGTTGTGGCTAGATGAAGTGGCCCTTTGTGATGTCACTGCAAAAGCTTGGCTGCTGCTAGATACCACTTGTATGAGGCAGAAGAAGGGAAGGGGGGGAAAGGTGTATGAGGGAAATGAAGGAAGCCTGTTTACTATTGGCAGACTCTCTCTCTCTATATATATATATGAAGATGTACATTAACCACATCAGCTCAGAGAAAATATATTTTGGGCTTTATAATTATCTGATATTTACACATACGTATAACCCATATTCATATCTTCTGCATTTCTTTGCCCTTTGTTTAACTTTCTTATCATTACTCTCCTCCCCAACCTCTTGTATTTATATTTTAATAATTCATCCACACACATATATAAAGATAGAGAAATACTTTTACCTTGCTGATGAATGTTGGTTTCAATTGAGCAGTGGCGTAACATGGATTGAAGTATCTACTAAGTGTTCTCTGAAAAAGATGAAAAAGATCTCATGCATTTGAAAAGTAATTCTACATAGCATGCATGCTAATCAAGCCAAATTAATACATTGATACAGTCAATATGTTCATTCTTCCTCTGCACAATTATAATACATTCAGACATACAATGCCATCTATGCATACAGTGCTTTACAAAAGAGGTATAAAACATCTAGGCTTTAAGGGACTTAAAAAAGTAAATACAGGATAGCAGCAGAGGAATGGGAAACGAAGACAGATGAAAGATTAATGTTTGCAATTACTTCAGTAGTTCCAACAGGGCAGCTTCTCCAATGCGCTACCTTCCAGATGTGCTGGCCTGCAGCTCCAACAGTCCCAAAGGAGAATGACAAAAGGTGAGGAATTATACAGACTGTTGTTCCTATCATCTCTAGAAGGCATCATTCTTAGGAAAGACAGAACAGGGGAATTTGAGCTAAGCTGTTCCAAAAGTGCCCTGAACAGGTGAGTTTTGTGGAGAGATGGGGAAACTGAGAAGTGGCCATACACAGTTAAAAGCATATGGGACAGTGAGGGAGAAATGACAAAGTAATTTCAGGGAGACTCAGAATGCTGGGTGCAACGATTGCAGGAAGGAATGTGTTGGAAATACAAGAGGAAAGCAAAAGAATTGACAATTTCGAAGGCTACATTTTTGAATTTTAGAAAGGGGTATATTCTAACTCCTTGACAGACAAAGTTGTTGAGTACATGAGGCAGGATCTTTGTAGTACCACCTGTTTTGGAGCTGTCTGAACTCAATTTTGCTTCATCCTGGGCCTCCAATAGAACAGCCAGGATTGTACTATATTGTATTGTATGGCATTTGTTTTTTAAAGACAGAATTGTCTTGGAGACAATAGTAATTGCGTGGGATGTCCATACGTGTATTTTAAAAATCATTTTTAAAAGTTCTTATTCAAAGATGTTTGATCCTTTGTGCATTGCCCCAAGAAGCTGTAGCAAGCTGAAAAGTGGTAAGTCATTTTAAAAATAAGTAAGCAAATCAAAAGACAGATGTATTTCCCATTCCTAATTCAGGAATGGGAAATCTGCAACCTTCCATATGCTGCTAGACAAAATTTCTTGACCACTATGCACTGACCATGCTAGTTAATAGGGACTGATGTGCGCTGTGATCTAACAACTGAACAGGCATAAGATCCCATCCACCTCCTAATTTTACAACAATCAGTAACTCATTGATACTGCCCTAAGCTCTCAACCACTTTGTAATAAACTGTCAATTTTAGGTTCATTTTTGACGCTGCCAAATATTTTTACATCACACATGAGAAGATGCGGATATGATATGAGAAATCAAGTAACCATCTGTATACTTACCGGTGGAGGAAGAGTTCTGTATCGTACATAAAAAACAGCAGCAATTAATGCAATGTCCCTCAAAATGATCATAGATGTAAGAGGAACTGAAATAAAATGAAATTATATTTTTACATACAAACATTTACATGTAGAAGAAAAATAATTCATACTCATGTGCCTGCATATACAGCATTCAAGAACCAAATAACTGATAGAGGAAAACTTCCTTTGAATTCATTTCCTTCCATTTACTCTTATGTTGGGTGGTACGTATTTATTATCCCAAGTTGAAAGTACTGTATAGCAGTGACAGATGTAGAAGACATCTACTGTCCAATATATAGTGGCTGTTAGATAAAAATACTAGAATTTTTTCTTCTGATGCAAAGAAAGCATAAAGTCATGGGTCACAATTACTGTATCTTATTTCCCCTCTCAACCTTTAGTCTCAGAAACAAGCTTCCTAACTAGAAGCAGGTAATCAACAGCACACAAAATTGTTACAGCTGGTGGTCAAAACATTTGTTATTTTCATTATTTTAATGTTTGTAAATCCCTCAAACTCCATTTCAAGCAGACAGAATAGAAATCTCTGCAGCAGCAGAGAGCCTTCATGTGTCCACGCAAAAATATTGTAATACCTGCTGAGTTTACTGAGACTTACTACTTTATTATACAACAGGACTGCCATTTCAGAATTTATTAAATAATAAGCATTTGAAAAATAGTTACCATGCTTACCTGGAATAAGATCTGCATAGGTCAGGCTAATGTAAAGGATACTGATAAGAATTTTATCTGCCAGGGGGTCCAGGGCACTCCCCAGAGCAGATTTCTGGTTGGCCCAGTTTCGTGCAATAAAGCCATCGAGCTGAAAAAATATATATTATAGTCAGGTAGAAAATAAATGCACATATTTCCAAGCTCTTGACCCTTACTGACTAGGATCCACAAAGATTATCTAAATGTGCCCAAGGGTTGGATTTTCTCAGTGATATTTTTTCTCCTTTAAGCAACAGATTTTTATGCCACATCCCAAGCTGCTTTTAAAACTGCTCACTTTCAAAAGATGTTTGCTACGGACTGACTAAGAGAATCTAAGCGTATCTATTTTGAACATAACGAAATTTTCAAAGAATAGAAGCATATGCCGAATTAAAATTCAGTGAGACAAGTTTACATTCAATCTGACAACCATAATGTAGACAGAGTAAGTACTTTAAAGATTTATTTTTCCAACAACAAAATAAGATGTTGAGCACTAATAGAACTGGAAGCAAAATGGGGTCAAAGAGATTGAAGAAATAATCATTAAGATGTGCAGAGGAACCCTGATATTTGTATGAATAGAAAAATACCCTAGAATGAACAAGCTCAACATTCAGGGAATGTTGAATGCATGTCAGAAAACAAAAATAGGGAATGAGCTGGTGTTCAGAGTGAAATCTCAGTAGTTCCCTACTACAGTGGTTCTCAACCTGGGGTCCCCAGATGTTTTTGGCCTTCAACTCCCAGAAATCCTAACAGGTGGTAAACTGACTGCGATTTCTGGGAGCTGTAGGCCAAAAAACATCTGGGGACCCAAGGTTGAGAACCACTGCCCTACAGTATCTGGAGAGGAACATGGTTGGCATACGGCGGGGGGGGGGGGGGGGGGCTGTTGCTAGAGATTATACATTACAGTGTTTTGTTTAAAATCTTCCTTATATTCAACAACAGTGAATTACAACTGAATATACAGATCCTGCATATACTAATGCAGAAGTCAACCTCATGTGTAAGTGGTCTTGGGGACAAAAATATGGATTTTGATATGACCCAAGTCTACTAACAATTCTCAAAGGAGGGAAAGCACTAATACTACCTCAGATGGCCAGCTGCCCTGGCTGCTGCTGCCATTTCCCTGCCCAGACTATCAAAAAACCAAAAGGAGCACCATGGTGAAGAGAGCAGAAATGATTGGTGATTATTTTAGGTCCTCCAGGGATGGACTAAGTTTTTGCTTTCACCATTTTACTTAATTTTGATACGAATTACGGTACAATACTCACATTGACCTGTAGATAAGTTGACCCAGTTTTTTGGGATCAATTTTTGACTAAAAGTTCTAGACTTAGACATGAGTATATAAGGTATCTGTTCTTAGAGAAACCTAACTGTACCGTTAAAAGACATCCTTGAAAAACCAACATATATTTCAAATGGTCTTATAAAATACCTACCAGATCTGTTACACCAGCCAGAGCAAATACACCCAATGCAATATTAAAATTTTCCTCAACTATCAAGTAACCCAAAACTGGTGACAAGCCAATCCTCGCCATTGAAAGTAAATTGGGAATTGTCCAGGGATTTTCATACTGAAAAATGCAAAAACAATAGGAAATTAGTTATATTCAAAACCAAGTGCTCACAATCTCAACTCAATATACCTTTACAATAAAAAGTGAGTGTGGAGTTTCCAGAATGCACAGTACCTCTAAGTAGGTCCTCATTTCAAAATAAGAGTGTCGCTTGAAATCTTAGGTAGCAAAAGCACCCTGCTATATTGAAATGCACTTTCAAATAATTCTAAAACCTTGTTTAAGTGCAGTGTTAATGTTAATACGTGCTGTTCCAATTTACAAATTTTCCTGATATATTTCACACATAGCGTTTAAGATCAACCTGGTCAAAGAAATAAGGCTGAAAAATATATCTCTAATTTCATGCCGGAAATTACACTTGACCCTGATGTCAGAGGTACAGAATCTCTAGAACAGCTCCAACACAGGGCGTTTTCAGACTGTCAAATATGGAGGGGAAGCCAAAATGACCACAAGTCCAGTTCTGTGTTTGAAAAATCGTTGTTATATGATGTTAAACATGCAGAACAGAGTCTCTTTTAAAAAGGGCCAGGATTGAAGACAGTTCTTACAAAACAAGCCATCTGGCCAAGGTTGAAGGATAATGGGAACAGCAGGTTTTGAACATCAAGAACATTCTGCATCTCTTAGATCACATACAACAATCTTAGGAAACCACTATATAAATACCAAGCCAGAGAGGTGTTCATATATGCCAGCATATTACTTCACTTTGAAGATAGTTAAACATGTGAATAAACAATCCTGACAAGTGTGCAAATCTACACTACATCATATATTCACCAATAGCGTAAATCTTCACTAAGCAGACCCACTGCATCAAATAGTACATGATGTCAATGTTGTAAGTGCCACTGATTCAATATGTCAGTATAGTTGGAACTAATAACACTATGTACCATGAATTTTGTTCCTAGCTTATAAATGTCATTTCCTAATTGATTCTATCATAAAAACATTGCAAAAGTTTATTAAACTGCAAAAACTGTTTTTGCAGGAGATCCTGCAGCACATTTTGCTATAGTTTTTTAATGGATATCTTATTGAGTCTCAACCAATTCAACATAGTTTGTGGAAGCCACAAAAATCAAGTTTGTAGAGTATAAAAACTACTTTCAAAGTAAAGACTGTACAATTAAACAGCAAATAACACTTTCAAACCAGGAACAGATTTTTTTTTCAAATTTTGTTAAATGTTGTAATTGGACCCAGACCAATAATTGCTCATTCACATTTAAGCCAACACTGTACTTAAATGCAGCCCCTGAATGAAGAATGTATTTAGACACAGCAGCTTCCAAAGAACCTGTTGAATAAAGCTATATGTCATCAACTGCTGGCCGCAGTGCATTTCCACTATTCTACTTCATCCAGCTGATCCATCTAAAATCACAGGAGTTGGCTAACGACTTAACGACTGTAACCAACTACTCACATGAGCCACCTGTATGTATGTGTGTGTGTGTGTGTGTATATATATATATATATAAGAAACAGAAGATTGTGCAGCAACTTCTGAGGCTAGAAAAGTTATAAAGTAATTTTGCTAGATAGCCTCATATTTGCAATACAAGGCACAACTACCTTGCATGGCTATGGAGCAATCTGAATGTGCTCCATAGCCATGTGCTCCTCCAATGGATCAGTACCATATATGTGTGTGTGCACCTATCCTTTCAAGTGGCAACCGCACAGATTTCATAGTTTCTTTATTTAAGGAATCCTCAGAAGAGATTCCTCTGAATTGTAGTCAACAGTGCCTGGCATTAATTGGGAGTATGAATCAGGGCTGCCCTGCTTAGCTTCTAAGATCAGATGGGAGATTTAGGGTTTTTGCAATGGCTTAGCTCCGTATCAAATGCTTATTCCCAGCAGCTTGGCACCAACCCCAGCCTCTGCTGGGCAACCTGGCAGGCTCACATGGGAAGCTTTTTTCCAGCACAGGTAGGATTAGGTTGTTTACAGGAAGATAACAGGTAGTAGCACTGATGAATCTTAGACCAAGAAGGGAAGTTGATTCTTAGTCTCTCAAGTGAGTGAGAAGCGAGCCTAAGAAAGAGGAAGCTACTGAACTGACGATTGCTTCTATGTAGGTAGTACTGAGTGTAGTAGCTGCACCTACACTGTAGAACAGTGGTTCCCAACCTTTGGTCCTCCGGGTGTTTTGGACCAACTCCTAGAAATCCCAGCCATCTTACCAACTGTTAGGAATTGCAGGATCTGAAATCCAAAATACCTGGAGGACCAAAGGTTGGGAACCACTGCTGGCAGAATGAGTGCAGTCTGACACCACTTGAACTGGAATGGCTCAATGACATGGAATCCTGGGAATTGTGGCAATGACAACTTGTTCCCTGACCACAACATTAATCCCATGCAAGTTTATCTTTGCATTTTGTTTAATCCAACCCAAACGAGAGCTTTGGCGGCTGCAAGATGTAATGTGTTCTACAGCTCTTTTGGATGGGAGATATTTAAAAAGTGGAACATTCTAAAAGGGTTTATTCTTGTGACTTGAGTTTTGTTGAAACACTTCACCATTCTTTTGTTTGTATGCCCTAAATATGATAATATAAAGCTGAAATACAGGAGTTCCATTTTTTTCACAGTGTTCTCAATGGCAAGTGTGTTATAAAATTCCTTATCTTCTGAACAACTCTGGTGCATTATTTTGTTTGATTATTGCAAATATTATTTTTGGGATCAGTAACTCTCATTCATGCTTTCCTTTTTATCTGTGACTTCCTCTTGTGGTACATTCTTATGTGTTTTTTTTTTGTATGCCAATTAAGGCTGTGTATTGTTGTTGAATCCTGGGAATTGTAGTTTGGGGAGGTACTATCACTTTTGCCAGAAGAGGCTGAAATCCAATTGGAGACCCATTTCTGTGGCAGGCCTACTGAGTCAACTTTCAGTCTTGAGTTTTGATTTACATTCTACTGCTACTATATGTCAATTCTGTATCTCTGGTGCAAGTTATATAATTCATGTTTTATGTATGTAATTTTTGAACATATTTTATGTTCATGTGTTTTGATTTTGTTGTACCCCGCACTGAGCCATCAAGAGAAAAAGATAATAAATAAAATGGATAATACTGTGTAACATGATTTCTGTATCTGGGTGATAAAGATCATTTCTTAATTGGTTATATCATAAAAACAGTGAAAAGGTTTTATTCTGCAGCACATTTTGCTAAAGTTTTTCAATGAATATCTCAAGTCTCAACTAGAGATAGGAAGGCCCACAGGAAATCAGGAGACGCTTACTTCTTGGGAGGAGAGCAATGTCCAATCTCGATAAAATAGTGAAGAGTAGAGACATCACACTGGCAACAAAGATCTGCATAGTCAAAGCAATGGTATTCCCTGTAGTCACCTATGGATGTGAGAGCTGGACCTTAGGGAAGGCTGAGCAAAGGAAGATAGATGCTTTTGAATTGTGGTGCTGGAGGAAAGTTCTGAGAGTACCTTGGACCGCAAGGAGATCCAACCAGTAAAGCCTGACTGCTCATTGGAGGGAAGGATATTAGAGACAAAGTTGAAGTACTTTGGCCACATCATGAGGAGACAGGAAAGCTTAGAGAAGACAATGATGCTGGGGAAAACAGAAGGAAAAAGGAAGAGGGGTTGACCAAGGGCAAGATGGATGGGTGGCATCCTTGAAGTGACTGGCTTGACTCTGAAGGAGCTGGGGGAGGTGACGGCCGACAGGGAGCTCTGGTGTTGGCTGGTCAATGAGGTCACGAAGAGTTGGAAACGACTGAACGAATGAACAACAACAAAGCCCACAGAAGAGAAGGTTGAGAGGAGACATAATAGCCATGTATAAAAGGATGTCACAAGGAAGAGAGAGCAGGCTTGTTTTCTGCTGCTCTGGAAACTAGGACTCAAAACAAATAGACAGGAAATGAGATTCCACCTGAACACTGGGAATAATTATCTGACTGTAAGAGCTGTGAAATAGTCAAGTCGGTCAGTGAAAGGGTGTCATAAGGAAGAAGGAGCAGACTTGTTTTTTGCTACTCTGAAAACTAGGAAGGGGAGCAATGGCTTCAAAGGACAGAAAAGGAGGTTCCATCTTAACATGAGGAAGAACTTCCTGACTGTAAGAGCGGCTCAACAGTGAACTCTCTGCCTCAGAGTGTGGTGGAAGCTCCGGTGATAGTATGATAGCTGGGTCCGAAAGTGCCAAGCGTTCTGGAGAGGCCGCAAAGGTGGCTGTGAAAAAGAGAAGAGAGGGGGCGGAGTGAGAGTGGGGAGAGCGAAGGAAGGCTAGAAAGGGACACTTAGGGTAAGGGTTAGGGCAAAGTTTAGGGTTTGGGTAATGGTTAGAGTACGGTTTAGGGTAAGGTTTAGGATTTGGGTTAGCGTAAGACAGGGGTCCTCAAACTTTTTAAACAGAGGGCCAGATCACAGTCCCTCAAACTGTTGGAGGGCTGGATTATAATTTGAAAAAAGCATGAGTGAATTCCTATGCACAGTGCACATATCTTATTTGTAGTACAAAAACCACTTAAAAACAATACAATAATTAAAATAAAGAACAATTTTAAGAAATACAAACTTATTCGTATTTCAATGGGAAGTGTGGGCCTGCTTTTGGCTGACATAGGAATGTTTTTGTTGTTGTGTGCTTTCATGTCATTTCAGACTTAGGTTGACCCTAAGCAAGGGCCGGGTAAATGACCTTGGAGGGCCGCATCCGGGCCCCGGGCCTTAGTTTGAGGACCCCTGGCGTAAGGGTTAGGGTAAGGGGTTAGGCTTACAATATGGTTCAAGGTTAGGGTTTCACCATTCAAGAACTCTTCCATTCCTTATCTGTCTCTGGCCTGGCTTACATTAGCTAAGTCTCTCTTCTGCAAACTCTGCTCCTGAAGGAGCTCCTGAAGGAGCGATGCGGCATCTCCATAACGCTTGGCGCTTCCAGACTCAGCTATCATACTATTACGGAAGCTCCTTCCTTGAAGGCTTTGAAACAGAGGCTGGATGGCCATCTGGCGGGGATGCTTTGATGGTGCTTCTCCTGCATGGCTGTGGGGTGGACTGGGTGGCCCATGTGGTCTCTTCCAACTCTATGATTCTATGTTCATGTGGGAAAAGGCTGGACTCTGCCATGAATATAATTGACTAGGGAGGCGCCACTTTATCACGTCAGCAACCCTGTCAGGTAGGTCTCAAGGAAAGTGGGCCATGAAGGCCTTGAACCTGAGCGGCCCAGGCCCCTCGGCCTCCATGAATTGCCGAGCCAAGGAGCCAGCTTACCAGTTCGGGCCTGCCGGGGGCTCCATGCTCGGAAGACCCAGGCGGAGCGCCGTCGGAGCGAGAGCAGCGGCAACAAGAGGGAACCAAGGCAGTGGAGGCGAGCAACGGCGCCGAGCTCCTCCGGCGCAAGCGCAGTAGCGGAGAGGAGGAGGGGGGCGCGAGGCCGCTCAGCGAGGAGGCCGCGAGCGCGGCTCGAGGGTCCCTGCGGCGCGCGCCTCCCAACCCTGCCACGGAGGCTCCAGCAACTGCAGCGGCGACGGTGGCCCGCAAGGACCTTCCCGGGCTCGCGTTCCTCAGGAGCCCCCAGCCGCCGGAGCTGCCTCTCGACAGCCAAGCCGCGGTCAACATGCCTGGGGTGGACCGGGGAAACTCCGCACCCGATAAGAGGGCTGGGCCGAGGAGGAGGGGCAGCGACTCGGACGTGCCCCTCCCCTTCTGCTCCCCCCGCTCACCTTCCATTCTTGGCCTGCCTCATGGTGATTTTTGCGACGCCTCCACGCTTTACGGCTCCAGTGAGCCTTCTCCTGTTAAAGGGCCAGGCCTCCTTTTCGGCGCTGTGAGACTTTACATGGAGAATTTTAAAGTCTAGGTTGGGAGGCAGCTGCACTTTACCTTACTTACCTGACAAATCTCTAAAATAGGTAAAATGGAATCTTGGTCTTTTCCAGCTTAAGCTTTATTGCATTGTTATGTGAATAAGGGAAGAGAGCAGGCGGGGGGAGAGCGAAGGAAGGATAGAAAGGAGGTGAAGTTTAGGGCAAGGTTAGGGTAGGATTTAGGTTTAGGGTAAGGTTTAGAGTTAGCGTAAGGGATAGGGTAAAGTTTGGGGTAGGATAAGGGGTTAGGCTTAGGTTTACGGTATGGTTCAGGGTTAGGATTAGAGTTTCACCATGAAAGAACTCTTACATTCATAGAATCATAGCATTAAAGAGTTGGAAGAGACCTCATGGGCTATCCAGTCCAACTCCCTGCCAAGAAGCAGGAATATTGCATTCAAATCACCCCTGACAGATGGCCATCCAGACTCTGTTTAAAAGCCTCCAAAGAAGGAGCCTCCACCACACTCCGGGGCAGAGAGTTCCACTGCTGAACGGCTCTCACAGTCAGGAAGTTCTTCTGAATAGAAATTCTAGAACTCTTACATTCTTACATGTAAGAGTTCTAAAATAGTCCAGAATCTGCTGGCTGGATTATGAACCTGGAGTAACAGCCATAAGATGTTTCTCTTCAATTGGCTTGCTCTATATCCATCACCATACTTCCTCCTGTACATATGGTTGAAAGTGCAATGCCTTTGTATATTCTGAATAGAAATACAGAACAATCATAAAATAAACAACTCAGGACAGTTTATCCTGAAGAACTCCCAATGTGTCACCAAAGGTGGCCTTGCAGAATTCAATTTAATAGGTGTCCCTTTTTCTTATCCAGGTTTACATTTCCACAAAGTTACAGGTGGCTTTGGGTTCATTAACTCTCCATCGAATATATGTCATAGGAGTGTTGTAAGGCTAAAGTGGTGAGTTGGAGATACACGTATGCCTCATGACCTCATGGGAGGACAAAGGAATGTAAATATAATCAATAATTAGGGAATACAAAGATGTTACATTTAAGATTCTAGATATGAGCTCTCTTTAATTTTGTCCATGGTGAATTCATGTCTTCACTTCGTTATGAAAATGTATAGGGCTGCAGATAGGTCATAGCAACTTCCTTGCAGTGCATTTCAATGAAGGTAAGTTGTTTTAAGTCATTCTTTAATGGCCTATTCTTTCAAGCAATCATATTAGATTATCAGGAAGACTAAAGAGTACAGTGCAGTGAAAAACAATCACATTGTTATACAGCGACTCGGGTAACGGAAGTCCTATAAAATGTTTGCATTTCCTTTTTTGCATTTCTTGTTAGACAGATGGCCCTCTTGCTTTAATGATAATATATTCAGACAACTAAAATCTAAACATAATTTTATTCAGTTTCACACAGTAAAAACACTATTTTATATTTACAAATAAGCGAATCCAGTGAAAGAAGAATATATTACAATTTGTCCAGGCACTGAGATAAATATGTTCAGAAATACATAGTGACATAGTTTTCCCTTATTAATCAATATCCACAAAGCAAGTCCAGTTTCACTGCTACCATTATATGTATATTAAAGTTTCCCCCCTTCTGGAATAAATTCATTTATTTTCTTCAAATCGCCAAATGACATTTTTGCAGATCCTCTTTGTGCTGGTTTTGCCTGAAAATGAGATAGAAACTATTAATTTTTGTATGCAAATTCAGGCTTCAATTGAGTAAGAATGATTACAATAATTTTCTTGAAAAACAATATGTAGTATATGCATTTTAGATATACAATGCATCTTGGAAGTAATGCACATTACCTGAGACTCATGGAATTTCCAACCGATCATGTAGTAGATCTCGAACGTTGCTGGTACTGTTCCATCTTTGTTTCCATACATTTCTATGGGGAGAGAGAAATATTTAAGATATTGGTCCTCAGCTTTTTCCTCTTCAGATATCCTGGATTACAGTCTCCATGAATCTATTCATCTTGGTCAATAGCTAGAGTTCTTGGGGGTTGATCCAAAACATTTGTAGAACCCAAAGATTAAGTTCAACAAATTATAAATTCCATGGCTTGAATCCACTTATACTTTGAATGAATTGTAAATAATGTCTTTTTACAAACAGCAGCACTACCAAATTCCTCTGATTTTCCAATCCAACTGTAGCCTTTTATGCCATTCCAGAAGCTCACTGCTCCACAGGAGTGACATTTGAATATGGCTTTAATGTGGAATGGGAAGAACAACAAAAGATGTGTTATGTGCAAGTTTCCCCTGATGCAACCAAGAATATTTAGCTTAAGTGCAAAAAGGAAGATGGACTACTTAGTGGAATGACCTGCAGGAAGAGATCCAACAGTGAAATCAGCTGTCAGAATATAAGATGCAACTAACGATCTATTTCTTCCGGCAGGCCTACCCAGTCAATTTTAATTTGTTAATTTTAAGATGCATTTTACCTGTGTGTATTTGTTATATGTATTTTAATGGTGCTTTGTTCTACTTTGCTGATTTAACTACGTTGTATGCACCTCAAGCCGCAAGGAGAGGCGGGCAAATAAACAAATAAATAAATAATAGCCAAAACAGACAATCTTATCTGTTATCCGTGTCCAGATATTGAAAAAATGGCACTGGATTGTGCAATTTTGATGCTTTATTAGCCATTTCCAGTGATGGGCAGCAGATACCCCTAGACAGACACCCAGGTAGCCAACTGCAAGTATCCATTTCTACTGAGATGTCTGTCTTTCAGATTCTTCAAGGGCAGGAGAAAGAATATTTATGGACCAGTATGCTGCTGCTGCATTCCCCTAGCAATAGTGGTAGCCTATAGCTGCTGCTGCTGAAAGCCATAGAAGAAAACGGAACAGCAATGTGCTTATCACTGTGATGTTTACTCAGTTTACGGAAGTAAATTTAGGCTCCTACTCTTTCCTGACATTAGCAGCAGAGTACACTTCAATACTTGGATGCTATGTCTTGGGGAAAAGAAGAGGAAAAAGGAGAAATAAGATATCTGTAATCTGCCATATTTTTTTCCAAGATTGATGAAACCAAGCTATATGCCACAAAAATACTCATAATCAACCAGAATTCAAAATTCAACTCTCTAATGAACATCTGATGACTTAAGACATGTCCCTGTGGAAAGTAACATTCTGATATAGTCAAAATCTCTCAGTTTCACTGGAAATCTCACTTACCCCTATAAACCGCTGCCGCGGCCAGCATGGTTGCTCTGTGTAGCATAGGTTTTCTGCTCCAAGAGCAGTTACTTTCTCCCATACCTAAAAATAGTTTTCAGGCTTTAAAAGAAATACATCATATACCATGAGTTTGACAGTGCATTTCAAAAATCTCACATGAAGCCTGATCCTATGTATGTTTACATATCTTAAATTTTAAAAAATGCCTGCCAGTTGGTAGGGAACTTTGCAGTAAATATTACAGAACAATGCTTCATATCACGTCTACTCAGAATTAAGTGCTACTGAATTCAACAAGACTTGCTCCTACTTACATACATACAGCCTGTATTTGTTTTAATATTAAAAAATAAAGCATTATCAGAGATTATACTTCTAACCTCTGCTTTGCAAAGTATTTACTCCTTTTGAATCTACTGTAATTTTGTTATGTTACAACCTGGATCTGAATTTAATTTTGGTACTTGATGTAAATATGTTAGTTGTGCAAGGAGTATATGCCCCGAGTCAGTCCTTGGTAGAGGCACCTTTGAAAACAGTTACAGCTGCCAGTCTTCTTGGCTAAAGCTTTGCCTGCTGTTCTTGGAAAAATTGTTCCAGCTCTATTCAATGAACAGCAACTTTAAAATCTTTGCCAGATTCTCAAATGCTTTGAATTCTGTGTATTTACTAGATTATTCTAAAATATTCAGTGTATTTACTATTTCAGGGTTACTTTTGCTGTTTATTTGATATGGTTTTGTTTCAGCAATGGCTTTCTTTTCACCACTCTTCCCTAAAACCAATTTTTGTTGATGATATGGATTATAGTTATTCCATGGATACGTTGTCCTATCTCAGCTGCCAATTTCTCTGGCAGACTGAGTCACAATATGCTTCTTGGTTGGTTCCCTAACATTCTTTCTTACCAGTCAATGAATATTCTTTCTGTTTCGTAATAATAGATTTCAAAGTGCCCCATGAAATGTTCATAATCTAGAGATTTTTATGACCTGGATGGTGTTTCTGCAAAACTTTATCTCAGACTTGTTTGGATAGCTCTACAATTTTTCTGATGCTGTTCATTTAGACCCCTTCTACACTGCCATATAAAATCCAGATTATTGGCTTTGAACTGGATCACATGGCAGTGTAGGCTCATATAATCCAGTTCAAAGCTCTACAGTCACCATCAATTCATGTCAGAGTTGGGCATATATCTAATTGCACTCTGCATCTTAATTTGACACTCACTCCACCAAACAATCAATGGGGAATATGCCTTAGCCAGCATAATGGGTGGTCAGAATTACAGTCCAATCAGAGGTTCTCAACCTGTGGGTCCCCAGATGTTTTGGGCTTTCAACTCCCAGGAATCCCAATAGCTGGTAAACTGGCCAGGATTTCTGAGAGTTGTAGGTCAAAACACCTGGGGACCCACGGATGAGAACCACTGATTTAAAGGGCGACATAATTGCCATCCCTGATCCAGACCTTGTTGTTGAAGACGGCTGCCAGTCTGCCTTTGACTTCTGTCAACTCAAGTTACCACAAGTGCCCCTGTCATCTGCAGCCCTGATCACCTCCTGTACAGTCAGGGCTGTGTATCCTGGGATGACTGAATCAAACTACTTTTAATGCAATCTTTCTCTTTTCTTACAAATTTCTTACAAATTTCCAATTTACCATGCATTATCTGATTTTCTAATCAATCACAGATATTTTGGCTTCTAGAAAGAGCTGTGACTCTGTGTGCTCTAACACTCATTCATTTGTCATTTATAGAACTTTTCAGCAGCAGCACATTTTTGTTCCTATTGACTTCTGACACTGTTCATCTCTTTGTCCACTATTTCTTTGAAAAGTGCACTTGCCTTGGAGGTCATCCATCAGTTCAAACATTCCAGGATAGTTAACTTGAATTTCATCAGTATCCTAAAAATAAAAAAATATATAAAGATAATTATATGATTCAGTTTAATGTTCTAAGCGGTTTCTAAATTGATTTATTGTATGCTGCAGTAAGATCATTTGAAATAGGACAAGATAATGATGATGTCAACAGCAACAGCAGAAGCATACCAGATATAGGTAAGCAGGGCTTGGTGTTTCCTACAGCTTAAATTTCACCCGAGAGCAATATTGCAACATTTGCAAAAGGTATATTCATTGTGGGTTGCGGGCTGGGGTAGTGGTCACCAATTTATTCAGACTAGATCAGGAAGAAGAGCCCATTTGTACAGTAGAAAAAATACTAAATGAAGAAAAGGGAAAGTATGCTCTTCATTGGAGAAGAAATGAGCAAGTAGGTTGGCTCATAACTACATAACTGACTAGGAAAAAAGGCCAAATGGCAGGGCACCTGAAGGAAGAGAAGACAGAGCAGGCCAAGAGGCAGACATATTTTGGGGGGGGGGGGGGGGGAGGGGTGTGTGCAAAAAAGAGAGACTAGAAACGTGAAAAAAGAGACCAGAAACAGAGGCGATAGGTGTGGGGAAATGCAACCGCATTCAAACATGTTTAAAGAGCTTCATATTTTGTGATTTAGGAAGTGTCCAACACTCTGATCTTCTGGCTGACATATATGCAGAAACATTGGCTTACATTCAAACAGTATTCCCCAAACTAAAGCCTACATCAGGCCAGGAATGCCATGTTAACACCCAGCATATGAGAAGAACAAGGAAAGGGAGAAAAATAAGCCATCACCTCACGAAGTGTGGCTTATGAAGCTCCCAGTTGTGTAAAGGGTAAAACCCCTTGTGCTGGCAGGACTGCTGACCAAAAGGTCAGTGGTTTGAATCCGGGGAACAGAGTGAGCTCCCATCTGTCAGCTACAGCTTCCCATGTGGGGACATGAGAGAAGCCCCCCCCCCAGGATGGTAAAACATCTGGGCAGCGTCCCTGCAGATGGCCAATTTTCTCACACCAGAAACAACTTGCAGTTTCTCAAGTTGCTCCTGACACACAAAAAAATCACTGTGTAAAAAAGGTGTATGTGTCTATGAAAGAGAGACAATTCAGAGACTGGATGATTATGAGCTAGAGCAAGAGTGAAGTAAACGTCACACAAACTGGCCAGATACTTTGCCGTAACTCTGATAAAATTATCTTAGTTGGGTCTCAGTGATCAGAAAGTTTATAACAGACTGAGATCTGAATATTTTTACTTCAACATGCTCCACGTCGGAGTGAAATTATGATCCATCAAAAACAATAAAAACAAAAAACAAATCCTGGATCATTTTGTTTGACTCTCAAGTATATGAACTGCTCCATGTTTTTTTGGAGCAGTCAGCCATCATTATTCTTTTCCCAATAATTAATGAAATAGCTGTCATACAAGCATACCATAAATAACATACTCATTATCAATGCGAACTTGATTGAGGCAAAATGATCATAAGGATTATAATTTATTGTTGTTCCTTCTTTTTGTGTATCTGTGCTTCAATTCAACCTAACTTCATTTATAAAACAAAAATCTTCTTTTCTATATAGATCAGGAGTGGGCAAAATGTGGCTATGCAAATGTTGGCTTACCAGCAGTTCTCACCAATGACTAGTATGATGGCAAGCGCTAACAGACATTACCAAATATACAACATTTGGGGGGGGGGGGGGGAGGCTGCACTTTGTCCAGCGCTGATACACATCAAAAGCTACTAGTAGTCTGATTCAATTAACATACTATTATAATTTAACTATGAACAACCTGCAACACAGAGTCTGCAGATCTCTATATCAAAACGAAAGATAAGCACATGTAGGAACTTTCTGAGCTGTTCCTTTCGTGAAAGGGATAATTACCACAGTCAGTGTGTTGAAGCCAGCTCTTCCCAGTAGATGTCCCAAGTCACTGACAGCAGTAAAAGGAGACACGTGTGGGGCAAATCCACCTTCCCTTTCCAGTTCGGCCAGCTGCAAAGAGCAGCGAAGCTCATATAATGTGTCTCCCCCGAACATAGAGCCAACAAATACTCCATCAGGTTTAAGGACTCGATGTACCTAAAATAAGTCACAATAATGAAGTCATGCATTACTATTTTTTTCTTTGAAGTAACATATAATTTTTGATCCTAAGGCAACCTAAGATCCAACCGGAGTACATCTTTCTAATTTCAATGTCATGGAAGGAACTTCATCAAACCCAATGAACAAAAGTATAACATATGGAGTTAAACTATAGAATTAGTTTACCCTCATCCCCACTTTGTCAATTAATGCCAAACTCAATCATTTAAAAACCCACTGTTCCGTTAAGATTATTCACAGCAATAAAAGAGAAAGCTGTATTATTTTTTTAATAGGGATATTAATCATTGTACTTACCTCATGTAGTGCTTTGGGAAGATCATTTACCCAATGCAAGCTAAAAAGAATTTATGTTAAAATGTGTTAAAAGTAAGTATAAGGTATTTCTCTTTTTACAAAAGTCAGACAGGCTATTATATGAGCACAATGCAAGCCCCATTATATTTGATGGAGTTTGTTCCTGGTTAGTATGGACATGACTGTAGCCTTAAGACTTTGAAAAACACTTTAGGGAAGTCACACTTTCTCAACCTCAGAGGAAGACAAAGGACAGTTCCTCTGAATAAATCTTGACAAGAAAAAGCACCCTAAGTCTGAAATGACTTGAAAGCACACAAAAACAACAATAATCCTAATTAGTCATTAATAATACCTTTTTTGGAAAGTGAGATGTTAAAAACATATTTGCGCCCCCAAGAGGCTTAGCCTATCAAATTTTGGTCCTTTACTCCTTAGAAGTTGTGCAAACCTGGTCTATGAGATCAGCAGCCATCAAAAGCTGTGCCTAGTCACCAAAGCAGACCTCAAAGTCAGCATTCACTAACTGCAATAAGATGCAGCCTTAAAAAAAGGAAAGAGTTATCCTTATCAAACTACACAAGAAAAGCACATTGTGTGCTTTTTTCTTGTGTGTGTGTTGGGTCCCCAGCCACAAACACACGCACATACACACAAAGAGAGAGACAGACAGAAACTTTTCTAGTAATAAACTGAACTATAGGAACAATAAGAGTAAGACCAAGAGTTGGTTTCAGAACTGTAGATCCTGATTACAACACCCCTCCCCCAAGCGCCCTATTCTTGCTCTATTTTATTCTGTCTCCATTATTCCAATTGTTAGTTACCTCAGTCCACTGACAACGAGATCAAATGTGTTTTCTTTAAAAGGAAGGAATTCTTCATCTGCTACAATGCTGATTCTGGGTATTTCAGATTCTATTGGTTTTTTCTAAATAAAATTAGAATAGAAATAGTTTAGGACCAAGGCTCTTCTACTTTCCACTCTGATGAATTAAACACTATATACTTTCTTACCAAAGCATTTTCGGCAACATCTGCTTGAAAAAGTCTTTCAATAATATCCTGGGGGGAAAAAGATCATGCAATTACCTACAAATGTTTTACTTGTTTTATTTTAGAGATGGAATGGGGATGCTGGCTTGGATGGAAGACAGTAAGAAAAGTGTACAATTAACTCATATTGACAGACCTTTGTTTTATTTTTAAAAATACAGGCTCACTCTCCATGTCCAAAATGCTTAGGAACAGACGTTTTTGCATTTCAGATTTTTTAAAATTTTGGAATACCTCTAACTGCATACACATAGTGAATGGGGAATAGGAGGAAAGAGGGCTAGTCACACATCCAGCACCTGCTGAGTTTTTCCTCTGGAAAATTTCACAGGGAAAAGAGAAGAGGCGGAAGTGTGGAGGGCTCTGCTTAAAGTTAAAGGTAAAGGTTTCTCCTGACATTAAGTCTAGTTGTGTCCAAATCTGGGGGTTGGTGCTCATCTCCATTTCTAAATCGAAGAGCCAGTGTTGTCCGTAGACACCTCCAAGGTCATGTGGCCAGCATGACTGTATGAAGCACTGTTACCTTCCCGCCTAAGCGGTGCCTATTGATCTATTCACATTTGCATGCTTTTGAACTGCTAGATTGGCAGAAGCTAGGCCTAACGGAGCTCACCCCGGTCCCCGTATTTGAACCGCCAACCTTTCAGGTAGCGACTTCAGCAGCTCAGCAGTTTAACCCACTGCGCTACCAGGGGCTCTGCTTACACAAGGTCTATGTAAAAAGCAGGTATCTCAGATATCTTCTCGGTTGTCAGGACACTTTTTGCCTTTCTGGTAAAATAACTGTTTAGCTAGTTCTGCCTGCAATAGAAGCACCAATAAGTCAGGGTTCACCATAATCCTGTCTTATCATAACATTTGAACCAAACTAAAAAGATCAACAGAACTGGCACTGCTGCTATACTATATGGATCTTATGCTTACTTCTACCATACAGCAGTCTGAGCTTGATCTGGACAATTTAAAGTCTTAAAAATAAAGAAACAATACCTTGTTCAAATGTTGAGCTATGTAGCTTCGTCCACAGCCCAGGTCCAAGGCAAGGGGGAAAGTCCTTGAAATGGATAAAATGGATCAGTTAAGAGCTGCTTAGTGTTTTGGGGAAATTCTGCCTTTTTCTTTATTCCTTCCTTTCTTTTTGTTCTGCCTTTCTCCTAAATATACAAATTCCTCTTTTGTATGCACATATTGGGGAGTATGCCACTGAAAGTACTCCCTAGACAGATTAGGCTAGCTCCCACTCTCCAAGTTTTTTGGTCGAAGTTGAAAACATGGCTCTTTAAACAGGCCGTTGACCTCCATGGTTAAACTTGAGGACTTAGCAATTGCTTCACTCCGGCACTTTGGATTGATATTTGAATTCAGCTGATTTATATCTGCAGGCAGTGCTGCATTCTATGGAATTTTAAATCTTATTTATTATGGATTATGTGCTGTTTTATTTAAAATTACTGTGTAAATTTATATTGCCTTTTTTAAAATATGCTTATGTATTATGCATTTTATGTGTGCAGCACTTTGGAGTGTTTTTCTGAGCTAACCCTATTCACCTCACTTTCTGTCCCTATGATCATTGGATTTTTTGAAAAATGTGGCTTATTATGGAAACAAGGATGGATGATAAAGCTTTAGTTGAGACACCTTTTCCCCATAACTCTTCCAGGAGTGAATTTGCTTTCGAGGAGTAGATTTGTCTCACTTTCTGTTGCCTCACCCCCATTCTTAACTATGAGTCATTTGTAAGATGTTTGTAACTTTATCTGCTGCCACTTTCCTGCACTTGATTTACCATGCAATCCTATGACTGTTTAGTCCAAAATAAGTTCTGCCATCTTCAATTAAACTTATTTTCTAGGATATGTATTTATATTGCCATTTATTAAGTGAGGCTTCGTAATATCTTCCTTAATTCAAAATGCAGAAATGTTCCCTATTACATCTATGAATTTAAATTAAGGAAACAAATAAATTAGGTTTCTTTAGATATTCCATTCAGAATTCAGCAGGCAAAACCAGGTAACTTCTAGAAACCATTTGCCTCCATTATACTAGGTTGATAGGAACCCTACCCGATTATGTCAACTACTATTGATAATGCTTATTATAACAATCCTAAAAGTAAAAAACCGGCACCCCATGGAATAGAACAGGCGGAAATCAAATCCATAGTCCCATCCCTTCCATGTATTACAACCTTCAACATTTTGTTCTACAAAATTATAGTGGGGGGGGGGGGTGTTTAATTTATTCTTAAATTTAATATATAAGGCTAATCTTTTTATAAAAACACATTTCATACAAAGTTGATCTACTAATACTTACCTAGCGATATCAAATACACGATCAGCTATCCTGCTACCAACCTGTAATACAATAAAAGTTAATATCCTTGTCCATCATTATGACTTTTGATTTTAGAAATTGCTTCATTTTTAAAAGTATATTGAAAAATGCAATTCACGTCAGATCACCAATGTGTGATAAGCACATTTAGAGATCTCGCAAACCGAGGAGACATTCAGATCAGGAACCTGGCATGTGGGAAGAACTTAAACATCTTTCCTCCAGAACCACTATAACAGCCATATCCCCAAGGCCAATTTTAGGCTTTTAAAAATAACTTCTCAAAACAAATTGCTTTTCATACTACATTTTTATGGAGCAGTGGGGAAGGGGCACCTTAAAGGAGGTAAATCTTTTTCATTTCTGCCTAAGGAATTCTGAAAAACCTCCTATAAGTTTCAGTACCCCCGTTTTTGTAGGGAATTGCTAACAAATCTTATGCTGGAACTGATGCAGTCTTGTAAAAAATCGTATAAATGCATAAACAGGGCCCTAAAATGTCATGGTTGAATTAGTCTGCAGTGCCTTGCATGCTCCTTGTCCACAGCTGCATGGCATACGGTAGACTCTTGTAGAGGTGAGAGGATCCCTCTTGAGCTTTGCTGAACATGGCATTTCTTGGATTTTCTCAGTGAGTCTGTAGATGGTTTGTAGGTTGTGTTTCCTCATCGGCTTCCCTATGTGATCAGTGGGTCCCTTGATGTATGTCAAGAACACTTTTCCTCTGGGTGGATCTTTGTCTCTACTGCCATGGCGTGTTCTCAGTCTTGCAGCTCTTCTGATGTCTGAGGTGGAGCATCCATTATCCTGTAGAGCCCAGTTTAGGTGGTTCAGTTCACCTTAGAGGAGGTGGGGTTTGCAGATTATTTTGCATGGTCTGCCAAGGCTTTAATGGTTTTTGTTTTTTTTTACTTGGGTGATGGTTGGAGTTTTTATGTACATATCTATCCGTGTGTGTAGGTTTTCTATAAACTGTATGGCCCAATTGTTGACCTGGCTTATTGAATTCTAGGACATCTAGGACATCAGTTTTTCTTCATTTTATTTTTCCATGGTGAAGTGGATGTTTGGATGCTGTTAAAGTGGTCTAGGAACCTGTTCAGTTCTTCTCCTCCATGGCTCCAAATGGTGAAGGTGTCATCCACATATCTGAACCATATTTTGTTATTTATTCATTCAGTCACTGCCACCTCTTCGTGACCTCATGGACCAGCCCATGCCACAGCTCGCTGTCGGGCTGTCGCCACACCCAGTTCCTTCAATGTCAAGCCAGTCACTTCAAGGATAACATCCATCTGAACCATATAGTGGGCTTTTTTGTTATTGTTTCCAGATCTTGTTTTTCAAAGTGTTCCATGTAAAAAATTGCAATGACTGGGCTGAGAGGACTCCTCATGGTTATTCCAATCAAAAAAGCAGGGGAATTCCAGACAGGAAACAAACAGGGTCAGCTAACACCTCCCAAAAAAGGTTTCTCCCAGGCAGGAAGCCATGAGGCTTTGAATCAGCAAGGCCATTCAAGGCTAATCGTGTTGGCCAATTGCAATATCCACACTTGCCTCAAGCAGATAAAAGTTCTTTCTCCCACTCTGGACATTTCAGATATATAAACCCCATTTGTCCAGTTTTCAGTGGACCTCTCAATCTCTGAGGATATATTTATTTATATTATATTTATTATATCAGGAGCAAACCAAGGGTACAGTCGTAGTGTATTTTTAAAAAACCCATGAAGTTTAAAAACTTGGCAATTATATTAAATGCCCTTTGACCAGTAGCTGGCCACTTGGAGTGCCTCTGCTGTTGCTATAAGGATGTCCTCCATTGTGCATGTGGCAGGGCTCAGGCTGCATTGTAATAGGTGGTCTGTGGTTTGCTCTACTCCACACTCGCATGTCGTGGACTCCACTTTGTGGCCCCATTTCTTAAGGTCTGCATCTTGTGGTGCCAGAGCTCCGCCTGGTCAACAATTTCCAGGTTGCCCAGTCTTCTCTGTACCCAGAAGGGATTCTCTCATTTGGTATCAGCCAGTGAGGAGCCCCACGATGGCACAGTGGGTTGAACCCCTGTGCCGGAAGGATTGAAGACCGACAGGTCACAGGTTCGAATCTGGGGAGAGTGTGGATGAGCTCCCTCTATCAGCTCCAGCTCCTCATGTGGGGACATGAGAGAAGCCTCCCACTAGGATGGTAAAACATCAACACATTTGGGCATCCCCTGGGCAAAGTTTTTGCCCAAAAGTGGCAGCCTCAAACCCAGAACATCCACCCATGGCTTTTTTTTTTTGTCATGTCAGGAGTGACTTGAGAAACTGCAAGTTGCTTCTGGTGTGAGAGAAGTGAATTCTCTCACACCAGAAGCAACTTGCAGTTTCAGAGTTGCTCCTGACACAAAAAAAAAAAAAGCCATGGGTGGATGTTCTGGGTTTGAGGCTGCCACTTTTGGACTCTCACTTGCTGAGGTGTTCCAGCGAGTATCTCTGTAGATCTTAGGAAGTTCTTTCTTGATTTAAGGCATTAACATGCTGGCTGATATCCATACAGGGGGTGGGCTGGGGATGTCACTGCCTCGGTCCTTTCATTATTAGCTGCTACTTCCCGGCAGATGTCAGGTGGTGCAATACTGGCTAAGCAGTGTAATTTCTCCAATGGTGTATACTTTCTGTGATAATGTGGCAATCTCTGAGGATGTCTGCCATAGTTGTGGGCGAAACGTCAGGAGAGAATGTTTCTTGAACATACTCATACGTCCCTCACTTGTTAAAACCCTCTTACGAGATATATCCTACCTTGTTCATGCCCACATTTGGCCTGGCCATAGGCTTTTAAATCCTCGTGTGTTATTGTTATATGCGATTTATATTAACTTGCATTGCATTGTATTGTTTTGTTTATTGCTTTTCCGTTTTGATGTGTTATTGGGCTTGGCCTCATGTGAGCCGCTCAGAGTCCCTTGGGGAGATGGTGGCGGGGTATAAATAAAGTTTATTATTATTGTATTGTTGAAGGCTTTCATGACTGGAATCACTAAGTTCTTGTGGGTTTTTTTCGGGCTATATGGCCATGTTCTAGAGGCATTTCTCTTGACGTTTCACCTGCATCTATGGCAAGCATCCTCAGAGGTGATTATTATTATTAAAGTTTATTATTATTATTATTCATTTATTTCAGTTTTCTATACCGAGCTTCTCAACCTCATTGAGGGACTCAGCCCGGTTTCCAGCCATAAAAAACATATACACTCATTAAAATATCATATAACACAATTACAAAAACAACTTTAAAAACACTATATATAAAACTACAGTGGTCAGTCATCCTATTAAGATGGATCTACATCAACTTCCATCCAGGGTCCTATGGTGTTGTCTCATTCATCGAAGGCCTGACTCCACAGCCACGTCTACACCCGTTTCCTAAATGTTAGGATGGATGGGGCGGTTCTGGCCTCCAGAGGGAGAGAGTTCCAGAGTCGTGGGGCCACCACCGAGAAGGCCCTGTCCCTCGTCCCCACCAGGCGCGCTTGCGAGGCCGGTGGGACCGAGAGCAGGGTCTCTCCAGATGATCTTAGTAATCTTGATGGTTCGTAGGGGAGAATACGTTTGGAGAGGTAAACAGGGCCGGAGTCGGCACTATTATTAGTGCCTGGAAAACCACTGCAACCAAGTAGTGCGAATAACTCTTGAAGGAGAGGATTTTCCCATCCTAGGGATAGATTCCTCTCACTTGCTGTTGTCTCACCCCCGGATGTGTGTAACTCGGGGACTGCCTGAACTTTGAGGAGGCCAATGAACGCTGCTGCGAACTGGAGGAGGCGAAGAAGGCCAAGGCGGCCTCCAGTCCCCTTCCACCCCTTGCTTCCTTCCTACCTCTTCGCGCAGGTATTCGCAGTGCTCGGCCTCCGGCTGCGCGGCCGCCCAGTTCTTCTGCTTCCTCTTCAGCCGCCGGTCGAAGGGGCAGAGGGCGCCGGGCCCGGAGGCCAAGAGGCGGGCGAGGCAGAGGCGGCGAGGCCCACGCAGCACCGCTCCAGGCCCCATGGCATCAGGGAAGGCCGCCCGCCGCTTCCCAGCAGCCCCTTCTTCGCATAGTGGAAGTCGCTCCCTTTCCACGCGCCACAGCGACGTCACGCGGGACCAGAAGCGCCTGGGTTTGGGAACACAGCGCGAGCAGAGCAGCTCCCCGACATTCACTTCTGCTTCACTTGGCCGTAGCTCTCGCGGCAGCTTCCGGAAGTGACGTAGTGAGCCGCGCGCCGAAGTTCTTTGAGGAAAAGGTCCAGCGCGTGGAGTTGTCGCCGAGTGAGTGAGAGGGAAAAGGGCACGAGATGCTTGGGTGGCGATTTGGGTTTGGTTTGGGGTGGGGGATGGGGGAGGGCTCTCTTGAAGCGAGGCTTTCCTTTCTCTCCCGCTGCCTTTCTCTCTTTGGTTTTGAAGGGACATGGGCTCCCGGTCGTGTGCCCTTCTTGTTGCCTTATTTATTTATCGTGTCAGGAGCGAACCAAAACAGTTGTATTGCATTACAAATAAACAAACGAAACACAAAGTTTGCAGACTTGGCATTCTATTAAATGTCCTTTGACCAGTATCTGGCCACTTGGAGTGCCTCTGGTGTTGCTGTAAGGAGGTCCTCCATTGTCAGAGGTGGCCCTAGGTCATTTTCAATGGTAAGCAAACAGTATTTGCCCCCCCCCCCCCACCAATCACTGATATATATTTTCTGTTCGTCGTGGGAGTCTTGTGTGCCATATTTGGTTCAATTCCATCATTGGTGGAGTTCAGAATGCTCTTTGATTGTAGGTGAACTATACATCCCAGTAACTACAACTCGCATATGTCAAGGTCTATTTTTCCTCAAGCGCGCCCCTGGGCAAAATCAACTATACTGCAAATGCTTACTTTGCGTAATGGGTTGAGCTGCCCCTGTCCATTGTGCATGTGGCTGGGCTCAAGTTGCATTGCATCAGGTGGTCTGTGGTTTGCTCTTCTCCGCACTCGCATGTCGAGGATTCCACTTTGTAGCCCCATTTCTCAAGGTTGGCTCTGCATCTCGTGGTGCCAGAGCAAAGTCTGTTCAATGCCTTCCAAGTCGCCCAGTTTTCTGTGTGCCCAGGGGGGAGTCTCTCATTTGGTATCAGCCATTGGTTGAGGTTCTGGGTTTGAGCCTGCCACTTTTGCACTCTCGCTTGCTGAGGTGTTCCAATGAGAGTCTCTGTAGATCTTAGAAAACTATTTCTTGATTTAAGGCATTGGCATGGGCATCCAGACGTCCCCTGGGCAACATCTTTGTAGACAGCTGATTCTCTCACAACCAGAAGTAACTTGCAGCAAACAAACCAACCAATGGACCTTTACAGGACTAACTATGACAGTAATCTCAATCAACATCAAAGGCATGTCACTGCCAAAGAACAGCTGCTTTATGAACTATGCCGAGACAAAAAATGTGACATGCTGTGTGTCCAAGAAACACAAGGATTTTGGGCTTCATCAAGAGGGGTATAGTGTCTAGATCAGTGGTTCTCAATCTTTGGGTCCCAGATGTTTTTGGCTTTCAACTCCCAGAAATCCTAACAGCTGGTAAACAGCTGAGATTTCTGGGAGTTGAAAGCCAAAACACCTGGGAACCCACAGGTCAAGAACCACTGGTAGTCATGATGAGAGTAGTCATGATGCCTCGCTATTCTGCTTTGGTCAGACCTCACCTGGAATACTGCCCAGTTCAGGGCACCACAGTTCAAAAGAGATATTGACCAGCTGGAAGGCATTGTGGTGAAGGCAACTAAAATGATCAAAGGTCTGAGACCATGCATCCCTATGAGGAGCAGCTTAAAGAACTGGGTATATTTAGCTTGCAGAAGTGAAGATTGAGAGGAGACATGATAGCCATGTATAAATATTTGTAACGATGTCATAACAAAGAGGGAGCAGGGTTGCTTTCTGCTGTCCTGGAGACTAGGACTCAAAGCAATGGGTTCAAATTAGAGGAAAGGAGATTCCATCTGAACAATAGGAAGAACCTTTTGACTGTAAGAATTGCTCAACTGTAGAACTCTGCCCCGGAGTTCGGTGGAGGCTCCTTCTTTGGAAGCTTTTAAACAGAGGCTGGATGGCCATCTGTTGGGGATGCTTTGATTGTGCTTTTCCTGCATGGCAGGTGGTTGGACTAGATGGCTCATGTGGTCTCTTCCATTATTCTATGGTTCTACTTTAGTTCTTTGGCCTGTTTTATTCAAAATGAGCATGAGTGAAGCATCAATTTGCAGCAAGACATATAATGAATGATAGAATGAGATACAATGTTTTACTAATATTTTGATGCCACTAGGCAGCTTTACCTTGGCGTTGTGGAAGGTAAACAACATGTGTTGCTGGGCTGTATGTTCCAGTGAACATGGAATACGGCCATACAATCCAGAAAACTCATAGCAGGCTGTTAGAAATTGTGGGAGTTGAAGTCCAAAACACGTGTAAGGCCCAACTTTGCCCATGCCTGTATTAGGGCCTCATCACACTTGAGCATTTATCCACTTTAATCCACTTTAAATGCTGTGACTGCCTCCTGCAGATTTCTGTGGTTTGTAGGCTTTGGTGGATGAGCACAAGGCCCTTCCATAAACTACAAACCCTAGAGTTCTGCAGGAGGCAGTCACAGCATTGACTGTGGTTGCCAGTCGGGTTCTGGCTGGTTGGAGCAGACGCCCCCCAGAAGACCAAAGTGTGTGTGGCGGATTGTATGGGAGAAGGTGGGTCTTTAGGTAACCTGGATCCAAACCATGTAGGGCTTTAAAGGCCCAAACCATCACCTTTTACAAAACCATACTTTTTTACTAAATAGAATCCTATAAAACTGTTCAAATGATTAATGCTCCTTTATGACTTTAATAGTTTTATTGGTAATTTTAGACGAAAGTGTTCTTATTTCTAAAAGTTTTTTTCCTTTTTTTTCTTAACAGTTCATATCTGTGCTTTTAGTTTGGAATTTCAAAATGGAGTCTAAGAAGGAAATTATAAATGACCAGCGGTTTTCCTCCATTACAAAAGATCCTAGATTTTGGGAAATGCCAGAAAAAGACCGCAAGATCAAAATTGATAAAAGGTTTCGTGCGATGTTCCATGACAAGAAATTCAAGTTGAAATACACTGTGGATAAGCGAGGACGACCTATTAATCACAGCTCAACAGAGGACCTGAAACGCTTTTATGCGCTTTCTGATTCAGATTCCGATGTTCCAGAATGTGATGATAAACAAACTGAGATAAAAAAGCGCAAGTCTAAAGGAAAGAAAGGCTCTGAAAAACCCAGTGCTGCACAAGACAGCAAAGTAGCAGTTTGTAAAAGCTCACCAAAGTCAAAAGCAGATGCTTTAAAAAATGAAGGCCAGAAAAGCAAACCCTTAAAGACCATGAAGAATGTGAAAAACTCAACTGCAATTGAATCTGTGCAAGATAAGGAGCTGGCACCAAAAAAGAAAAACAAGCAGGGTGTAAGGTCTGCAGAAGACCTTCATGAATGTCAGAAATCTTCACGGAAAGCTGTAAAAAAGGAAGCAGTGAAAGAGTGCACCATAGAAGGTAACGTAGACCATGAAAGAACTGAATTGTGTTAGTTAAATTGAATTAATTAGTGTCATCTTGTCTACGTTTTATCTTCCTTTCTTTGGAAGTAATTTTTATTGGTTCAGACAGGATTTGTTGTTAGGTGTTTCTGATTTATGGCAATCCCAGAGTGGTTTTATTATAGAGTTTTTTGAGGCTTAAGAGTATATGACTTACCTAAAGTCATCCAGTTGGTTTTCATGGCTGAGCAGGAATTTGAATTCTTCTTTCCAGAGTCTAGTGCTCAAACCACTATGCCAAGTTGGAGTTTCCTTGCGCAGAAAGTCTCTTGGCTCCGGCTTTCACAATGCACAACATTCAGAGCAGCAAACTCTTAATCATACCTTTCTCTTTCAACCAGACCAGAAAACTAACGTTACCTTCCTCTTTTCCTACTGCCTTTTCTCTTACCAAGCATTATTGTCTTTTCTGGAGAGTTATGCCTTCACTGATACAACCAAAGTATGATGGCCTCAGTTTAATCAGCTTTTAGGATGAGTTCCCTAGAATTCTCAGTTACTTAATGGCTTGCATATTGCTATATTGTAAAGGTTATAGATACATTGCTTAGTGCAATGCAAAAGCTATTTAAAAGAAGTTGAGAAAAATTGTAATATGTCACTTGCAATTTGGGGATAGATAAAATAAAGTGGTGTGAAAACCACTTTTCCAAAATAAATATACTATCAAAATATTGACATATTTAAAATGGTATTAAAATAATTGCTTCTTTTATTTCTTATTTATGATAGAATTTTTCCCATAGTTTTCCAGAAAATTTTGGAAAGCGGTTATAAGCATGCTATTATCAGCTTTTATGAAATTATTTTTTTAATCCACTAAGTGAATCCTTTAACAATGTTCTATTCTTATTTATACACATATCTAATGTATGTGTGTGTATATATATATGTAGATTATTTTGTTATGATTGTTATAGAATCATAATTATTATTTTAAAATATTTTATTTAGATTGGGGGTGTACAGTGTGTAGATTAGGGATGTACTATGCCTACTGATTGCAGCCTCCAGGATCATCACTCCCCAGTCAACATGTTGTGACTCCTCCCCAAATACTTTTAGGGGTCACAGCGGTGTTTTGCTGCATTTAAATCCAAGAAGATCTTTCCCTGAAACAGGAAGTAATATCCACTTACTTCCTCTTTTTTTAGAAGGTCTTTCCTGAGCCTGAAATAATGCCAAGAAATGATCCACAAACAGGTTAAAGACCATTAGAGGACGGAATTTCTTTTCTTTATGTGGCTTGATGCAGTGGAGAATTATAGCCATCCCAGCTGTCCTGTGGGGAAAATTCCCTCCCTAGTATTTCCCAGTTGCCCATCCCTGGTTTGGACAAATAGTATTGTGCACGTCTGCTAAACACTCTGTTTTTCCACCTTCATTTAGCAAAGGAAAATGATTCTTCTGTCAGTCCTGCCAATGAAAAAGGTTTAAAAAACAAAACTTGCAAAAATGAGGAAAACTCTGACCTTGAAGAGTCGGAACACAGCCGAGAAACTGAAGAGGAAGAAGAGTCAGAAGAGAGTGGAGACCTGGAAGAGGAAAGTGATTTGGGAGATGATGGAGAAATGATGGAAGAAAGTGATTCCGATGAAGAAGAGGAAGAGACTGGAGAAGAAAGTGGCACAGATGGTGATGAAAGTGACAGTGGGCCAGATTTGGCGAGGGGGAAAGGCAACGTTGAAACTAGCTCCGAGGAGGAAGAGGAAGATGATATGACAGAGTTATTTCCAAAAGAAGCAGAAATTATACATAGATGGGGAGAACTCACTAAAGATGCCCCTCGTGCAGATGAGGTAATGTTTCTAGAAGGGTGGGCAACCCATTATACCATCCAGGTGTAATTGGCTGACATTTTAGATCATCCTATCCAGCATGGTAAGTGGGCAGGTTGATAGGAGTTTTATTTCAGCAGCACTTTTGAACCAACATCCCTACCTCTAGCTTAAAGAATTATAAAAGTGGTAACTGTATAATTTATGATTTCAATAGTTCTTCAGCATGCTAAATACCTTTTATTTCATCTCCCCCCTCCTTTACCAATCCTAACAATGTTTATTATAAATCCTGTTGGTACTTACTCAGGTAGCTCTCATACAGTTTCAACTTGGGCCACAGCAGACCTATGGTAATTAAACATTATGAATGTCTACTCAGAAGAAAGCTCTGTTAAGTTCAGGGGGATTTGGTGGCAGACAAATGTGCACAGAATTGCACACTAAATAATACCAAGTGGATAGACTCCATGTGTAACAAATGGCTTTGACCGTGAGGTTTCATCTGCACCTCTGCATTGCTGAAATCTAGAACAGTGGTTCTAAACCTTTGGTCCTCCAAGTGTTTTGGACTTCAACTCCCAGAAATCCCAGCCAGTTTACCAGCTATTAGGAATTATGGGATCTGAAGTCCAAAATCCCTGGAGGATCAAAGGTTGAGAACTACTGGTCTAGTTGAACCAGTGCTTTTGCCAGCAACATGCCTTTGCAACTTTTTATTCCTTGATGAGGGAGACAAATTCATGTCATCAGCTGGTAGAATTTTAAAAACATACTAAACAATTCCACCATTGTGACAGTAGACACCAAAAGTAACTATGAACACTTATAGCAAAGGCCATTTTTTTAAAACTCCCAACTTGAAAGAACTTTCCCATTAAAATGGAAAGGATTGTGTGATTTGAGGGTGTGCACACACATGTGTATTGATGCAATTAACAAATTGAACTTATTTGAACTTCCAGAAACTGAAACCTTTTGCTCTTGATACGTATTTCTAAGTTATTTTGTTAACTTATTATTTTGTTAACTACATCCTTGAATTCAGAACAAACTTGGGAGAAGTGCTGTTGATTTGTTCTTTCATCAGCTATGCAGACATACTCACATTTTCTAAACTATACCAATACATTTACATCTTGTGATGTTTCTGGTCAAGCAAGAATTCCAAGGTGAAGGAGAGGGACCTAGTCTTATTAGAATATCTTTGCTGGACACATAAGGTCAAGCTGTGGCTTGATGACCTTATTTTTCAGTCATTCTCTATGACGGAATATTTGATCAGATTGGACTGTGAGCTCCCTGGTTCCCGTGCTGTACAGAAATTTAGATTTCTAACAAAATGTTTGATTTACTTAGAACACAATGTTGTACTCTGCGTCAGGCCACAGGGAAAGGCAAGTAATATGACTGTGGTTATTAGGCATGGAGATCATGCTTTGATAAGTTTATGTTGCCTTAAAGTGGGGTCAAGTTACAGTTCAAAAGAGCTGGAGAACTTGCTCATAAAGGTTAGACATTGTTTGTTATAAAATGTGTGGTTAAAGAACCTGTTTCCTCCCTTTACACAGATCACATGCAGATTGGCGGTTTGCAACATGGATTGGGATCGACTGAAAGCCAAGGATCTATTAGCTTTATTCAATTCATTTGTGCCCAAAGGTGGTGTTATTTTTTCTGTGAAGGTAAGTACTTATTTTAACCATCAAAATGACCTTAACTGTCTTTGCTATGAGATTTGTAGACACTAAGTGCCTAAAAACAACTGATAAAATAAACACACAGTACAATTCAAAAAAGTAAAACCAATAGCATATAAAAACAACAATTTAAAAACTCAGATCAATGCCCAATAATCTATGGTGACAACTGCCGTGAGACATGGCCAAATTGTAAATAAGACAAGGGAATAGGATAGTGCAAATTGTAGCTAGGGAACAAGGGCATAAGATGAAAGTGCAGTGCCATGTCATTAATTGTGTTTACATTCTCAAAGACTTGTTTAAATATCCAAGTCTTCAAATCCCTATGGAAGGAGGATAGCGTGGAGGCCTGCCTAATCTCCCTAGGAAGAGCGTTCCAAAGCTGGGGGGCCACCACCGAGAAGGCCTTCTCTCTTGGTCCCCACTAACCACACTTGTGATGGTGGTGGCACCACGAGTAGGGCCTCCCGAAGATCTTAATGCTCACTCAGGTACCTGGGGTAGATGCGGTCACAAGGATAGGCGGGGCCCAAACCATTTAGGTCTTTATAGGTAATCTGCACTTGGAGACCAGAAAGTTATCGGTAGCCAATGGAGCTGTTTTAATAGGGGCATTGTATGCTCCCTATAGCCAACTCTAGTTAGTAGTCTGGCTGCCGATCTTTGTACCAATTGCAGTTTCCAAGTTGTCTTCAAAGGCAGGCCCATGGAGAGTGCATTACAGTGATCCAATCTTAATGTAACTAAGGAATGGACCACTGTGGCCAAATCTGGTTTCTCAACATATGGTCGCATCTGGCACACAAGCTTTAAGTGTGCGAAGGCCCTCCCAACCAAGGCCGGCACCTGAGTTTCAAGCATCAGTGCTGCATCCAGGAGGAACTCCAGACTGCAGACCTGTGTCCTCTGGGAGTGTAACCCCGTCGAATACGGGTAGCCATCCTATACTCCAATCGGCCTCACAACTAACCAGGGGGACCTCTATTGTGTATGGATTAAGCTTCAGCTGGTTAGCCCTCATCCAATCCATCACAGCAGCCAGGCACTGGTCCAGGATCCAATGGGCTTCCTTGGAGTTAGATGGAAAGGAGTAGTAGAGTTGTGTGTCATTTGCATACAGATAGCACCAAACTCCAAAACTCCGGATGACCTCTCCCAGCGGTTTCATGTAGATGTTAAAAAGCATGGGAGATAGAATGGAACCTTGCGGGACCCCACAGGTCAAAGACTAGGAATCTGAGCAGGTGTCCCCCAGCTTCACCAACTGGATGCAATTCTCCAGGAAGGAGCAGAGCCACTACAGTGCAAGACCCATTCTGGAGAGCTGCCCCAGAAGGATACCATGGTCGATGGCATCGAAAGCCGTTGAGATATCCAAGAAAACAAACATGGACACACTCCCCCTGTCAAACTCTGCACAGGTTATTCACCAAGGCGACCAAAGCTGTCTTCTGTGACCAGGCCTAAAACCAGACTGGGATGAATCAAGAGAATCAGTTTCATCCAAGAATTCCTGGATTTGAGAGGATACCACATTCTCCAGAACCTTGCCTGAGAAGTGGAGGTTAGAAATAGGCCGGTAGTTGTTTAATACCGAGAAATCCAGAGATGCCTTCTTCAAAATTAGTTTTACTTTGAGTCCTTCTCCAATCCTGTCCTAGTCATTTGGGTTTGTGAAAAAGACAGCAGAAATAATGTATATTGAAAACCTTTGTCCATATTGCTCTGACATAGTTTCATGTACCTTTTTGATGGTTTCTAGATTTATCCTTCAGAGTTTGGAAAAGCTAGAATGAAAGAAGAAGCAGTGAGCGGACCAACAGAATTGTTAAGCCTTCCTGAGAACGTCACAGAGAAGGACAGGTATTTAATGTTTGTGAAATGTTTGTCCTTGTGAGCTCACAACCCTGTCCACATTTAGTCTTCATAGCCCAAAGAAATGAAAAGCTTTAAAACATAATTTGCATCATAAACATGTCTTCCCTACTTTGTTATTGTTATGTGCCTTGAAGTCATGGCTTATCTGTTCCCACTTCCTTGTGCATCAAGTTTCTAGGAACCTATTATGAACTCATAATAGGTCATAGTCATAATCCAGAATACATCTTCCTTAAACTTGTTGAAAATCAGCGGGGCATTGATTTAGTTATGATTGATTGAAAACGTTTTAGTGAATTTTGTAAGCATGACTATAGGTGCATCTACACTGTAGAATTAAAGTAGCTTGAAACGGCTTTAATTGCCATAGCTCAATACTGTGAAATGGGAATTTGAGTTTTGCCTTCCCTGCCAAAGAGTGCTGGTGCCTCACAAAATTACAAAATCCAGGATTCCATAGTGTTGAGCCATGGCAGTTAAAGTGGTCTCGGCACTGGAACATAAAAAAAAAAAACCTGTAATATTTCAGTCCACTTCAGATTGTTTTTTCTTTCTCCTTTTTTTTTTTTTTTTTGGTGATCTGTGCAGACTCAAAAGGTACAGGGCAGAAAACTGGTCTCTGGACCTGCTGCACTTACCCACTCCTCATTTACTATGTTGATCATGTTTCATATGACAGTCTGATCAAGGCATAATAGGGAAACCATTATTTTCCTCTTCATAAGTGAACCACAGTGAACCTTGAGCTTTCATTTTCCCTCTTAAGGAAAAGAGGAACCTTCCAATTTTCTGTCTACATAAAAGTTTGTCTTTTTGTACCACAAATTCTGTTTCTAGGTGACAATCCAGTGGCTCTTTGTGATGCCACTAGATTGGCTGTTGCTAGGTGCTAGCTCTCTGTGATGTCACTAAGAAATAAAGGTGACGTGTTTGCAGGGAACGAAGAAAAAAAAGGGCCACAAGAAAAGTGGAAAAGTATGAGGAGAAGGAAAGAGAAATATGAGATAAAAGCAGGGGGGAGGGCGGGCCTTGGACACCTGGGCATCACCGGGTATCTAAGCTAGTCTATACACATAATAAAAAATGAAAGTCTGTATGTGTGTATATGGTAGGGGTATCCACTTACACAGATAGCTTCCCTCCTCCACAAACAGCTATAACCCACAGTGCTTAGGGGCCTCCAAAAGCACTCCCTCCAATGACATTGCAGGTTATAGTGAGTGCCGCATCCCAGTGTTCCTTTCTCTCTCCATTGGCATGGAATTTGCATGACACCCCCCCCCCCCACCTACTGCCTCTCCCTTAACCCTTTCCTACCCTTTCCTATAGTGCACAGTAAACAGACATACTGGAGGGAGTTGGGGGACTGACTCCACATGATGGAAGTTGTAGTTGTGTAATAGCTGGCTCAAAGAAGTTCTGATAGCTCTAAATGCATTCCATTTGCCCTTATTTATTTCAGTGTGAGCAATTTGCAGCATTATTTGATTGGCTTGTAAAATCCTATTGCCGTTTTTGTAGCTCCTTATGTATTATTGAGGAGCTCCTAGAGGCATTTTCATGCACCATGTTCTCCTCCTCTCTGGCCCAAGTGCTGTTATCTTTAGCTGAACTTTCTTTTAAAGGTATGTTGCAGTTCACCCTGCATCAAGGCACAGCACTTTGATCCCCACTGACAATGGAGCTGGACCACATTTGGCACACAGAACCCCCATGACCAGGTTTGTGGGTGGGGGGTTGTGGGAATTGACACTACTCCAATAGGCTCTCAGGTTACACTCCACTTACTTACTTAGGCGATCCCTCGTTGGACGAGTAAGATGGTCTTCCATCATGGGTTTCCCTGTGGGTCCGTATGTGGCTGTGGAGCCCTATTCTTGCTCTGCATCTTCTTCCGCGGTGAGGGCATTGGTTTCCAGGTGGAAGGCGGTCCCGGTCAGGGTTGGCTTGACGCGCCTTCCTCCTGACACGTTTCTCTCTTTCACCCTCCACTCGTGCCTCCTCGAATTCTGCAGCACTGCTGGTCACAGCTGACCTTCAGCTGGAGCGCTCAAGGGCCAGGGCTTCTCAGTTCTCAGTGTCTATGCACTCCAATAATAATGGAATTAGAAATTAGTAGGGGGAAAAAGAAATAAGGTGTGGAAATATAATAGTATAATTACAGGGAGAAAGGAAGATAGCGAATATATGGCCAAGCAAATTAGATATTACTTTCAAGAAAATAGCGGTTCATCCTAGGTGAGTACAATTTGGGACGCAGCAAGGGTTGTGGTCAGAGGACATTGCATCCTCAAACACAGGCTAACTAAAGAGAGATTGTATGCAGATAGACAAAATAAAATCCAGAAAATAAAGGACCTCCAAGCCCAACAACAGATCAAGCTTAGGGTACAAACACAGAACCTGACTGAAACACTGAGAAAGGAATTAGATGAATTGGATTTCCCTCACAATTTGGAAAAAGACAAAATCTAGTGAAAAATTAATTTCAAATTTCATGAAAAAATTGGCAAAATACCTAAAAAACAGCAAGGAAAAACTGAGGGTTAAGGCTATAAAGACTCAGGAGTGATTTCCGTTTCCGAGGGGTAGATTTCTCTCACTTCTTGTAAGTCGGATGTTTGTAACCCAGGGACTGGCTGTTTATGCTTCCATACAGTTTCCACCACTAGATGGAACCTTGTTTCCATCTGTAGGTGAACAAACACCAGTATTATAGCAATTATGTATGTGATCAGTTTAGTACTAAAAGTCTATGTTCCTGAGTTTCTTCAATTCAAAGACTCACTTTTTCCCTATATAAATATTTCTAAAAATGCAGTGTGTCTTAAAAGCACAAATGTGTCTTATGTGTTTTTGGTGGTAGTGGGACTGAAATTAGGGAACATCTTACAATCTATGAAATCTTACAATTTCAGAGATACAATAGTTTAATTTTATAGCAGTATGATAACATAATGTATCTTTAGCAAGGAAAAGAGAGGAAACCGAATTTCAAAAATTACTGTGTAGGAAGCCCTGTTTTTTGTTGTTGTTTTTTTTTCCATGTCAGGAGCAACTTGTGAAACTGCAAGCTGTTTCTGATGTGAGGGAATGGGCCATCTGCAAGGACGTTGCCCAGGGGGCGCCCATATGTTTTACCATTTTGTGGGAGGCTTCTCTCATGTCCCCGCATGGGAAGCTGGAGCTGACAGACAGCAACTCACCTACTTCCCAGATTCGAACTGCCAACCTTTTGGTCAGCAGTCCTACTGGCACAAGGTTTTAACTCAGCGCGCCACTAGGAGCTCTGGAAGCTCTGTTTTAAACACTGTTTTAACTGCTAGGATGCAATTTCTGAAAGGAAAAGGGATCCCTCTGGATACATATTAGGCTGTCAGGTGTAATGGGAGTAAGTCTTTGTATGTTGGAAACTATAAGTTCCATCTCAAAAATCTGTGCTAGGTTTGAGGTCTGTGTGCATGCAAGGTATGTGGTGAGTTCAGTGGGTCCTCTGGATCTGTCTTCCGGATTTGATGCCAGGATCCCACACAAAATGTTTAGTAAGGTGAATGATCAAATTCCATACTATTAGATTGCAGCAATATGTGCATGAATGCTTCAGCCTGGACATGGTTATGTTGCCACAATTTTATGTATCAGATGTGATGATCCCCAGTTGATGGAAATCATGGATTCAGGGCCCACAAGTCCAGCATGTCTGTATTGAGATAAGCTACCTAATGTCTAAAGCACATGTGTCAAAACCTGCAGGTTCAATCTGACTGCCATGCCATTCTATATAGCCCTTCAGATGCTGAACTACAGCTTCTGTAGATGTCATGACTAGAGTTGATGGAAATCGTGATACAGTAACATCAGGAAGGCTGTTTAGTGAGGATAGTTGGTTTCTAATTTAGACAAAAGGCTTGTGAATATCATGTCTGACTTTAAAATGTTATCTAGTCTCTCCCCAACTTCAGAACAATAAGTGCGATTGAGTTGCAATTCCTGTTATCCCCTGCAGATAATCAAAGATGATGGGAGTTGTTGTTCAATGACATCTGGAGACCCAAATTGGGTTAAAACTAAAGAGCACCAATCATTATGTAAAAAAATATAGCTGGCCCCCTCTATCCACTGATTCACCATCCATGGATTCAACGGCTCTTTGAAGGCAACCATAAGGCTGGTGTTGGCCTCGATGAAAATAAGTTTGACACTCCAGGTCTAAAGTTGGTTAGGTGGAGAGACAGTTGGCTATAGATCAGTGGTTCTCAGCTTGTGTGTCCCCAGATGTTTTGGCCTTCTAGAAATCCTAACAGCTAGTAAACTGGCTGAGATTTCAGGGAGTTGTAGGCCAAAAAACCCGGGGACCCACAGGTTGAGAACCACTGTTCTAAATGTTTTGACCTTCAACACCAAGAAGCCACGGCTAATGTAGCTCATGATAAAAAGTGTGTGAAAGATTCCACACACCAAAATAGGTTCTCCTTTTATTACTGCCCTGTCAGGAGGACAGTGTCTGCCATGTTGGTCAGAGTGCCCGGGTAATGATATTATATGTTCTTACTCTGTCATATGGACAGTGAGGGAATTAGATGGTCCTTTGGTGCTTGAATTGTTCTTTTGCTTCTGTAACAATACTTGACTCTTCCTGTTTTACTACAGTGTTTATAAGGAGAAACTGAGAGATTATCAGTTCAAACGACTGAGATATTTCTATGCAGTAGTAGAATGCGACTCTTCTGAAACAGCTAATAAGATCTATGAAGAGTGTGATGGACTCGAATTTGAAAGCAGCTGTTCTTTTGTTGACCTCAGGTATGGTGTTTTGTCATTACTACCCTGTTTCTAAAATATGTAGCTTAATATTATTTAGTAGTCTGAGGACCAGTGTTGCGTATTAGTAAGAGTATTAGGCTAGGACTAAAGGGGCTCACATTCAAATCCTTACTTAGTGGCTTTCGGCCAATGCTTCTCATACTGGTATTGGGAACAATAAAAGGTGGAAGAGATTCACATATACCACTTTTAACTTCTTAGTAGAAGAATGTGTTATAAATGTAACAAATTCATGAAGAATGTATTTAAAGAAGGGTTCTCCTTATCTTGCCCATGCTGAAATAATGGGATTAATTCGAGGTATCCTTGCAGCCCCCACACCTCAGGTGAAATGTGGACTTATTTAGATAATCCAAAGATGAATTTAAAATGCATTTTAAGAGACAATGCCATGCTGGAAAATTGATGTGTAAGTGTTGACAACACTCTTTGCCTAGATTTCCTGTTGCTTCATAACCTAAAGCTATAGAAATGAGAGGGACAGTAAGAACTCACCAAGGATAAGTTCTTCCCTTTTTAAAGCCATCTAATAATAAACATGGGATTTTCTATAGTTCTATATTTGTATCTTTAAGCTTCTTCCCATATATAGTGTAAGGCAGGATGGGCAGTGTGCAGCAGCTAGGTGCCTTCCTCCCACCCTTTGTCAGTTTTACACTTTGAGGAGGAAACCTCTTTTAGGCTTCTTAGGCTTTTTCCTGGCAAACTACATGTTACTTTTTTAATATATATTTTTATTGATTTTCTTAGAATACATCAATACCTTCAATACTCTTGTATTCCATACTCAATTCATTACATCAACTATAAATGTATATATATCTTGTATACTTTTTTTTGTTCACCTTTGTGAACCCTTTCCGAGCCACTTCAATTTACATTCTCTTTCCAAAATACCATTTCTTTTTGTGGAGGTAATTTCCCATCTACTTCTTTTAAGCAGTTCTCAATAAATTTTCCCCAACTTCATCAAAGTCATTTTCCTTCCATACCCCTTTCCTAACCCTTAACCTACATGTCAGTTTATTCTTTATTTCTAGTTTCCATAGTTACTGTATATACTCGAGTATAAGCCTAGTTTTTCAGCTCTTTTTTTAGGCTGAAAAAGTCCCGCTCGGCTTATATTCGAGACAAGGTTATTTATTATTTTACCCTGTTAGAAATACATAATAAATGTATTGTTGTTGTTGTTGTTGTTGTTACATTGATCATTCTACTTTATTATTGTTTTTTATTATGTTTATTATTTTACTCTATTATTACTGTTATTATTACATTTCCATTATTTTACTCTATTATTAGTACTAGTAGTATTATATTTATTTCTTTACTCTATTTTTATTGGAATGATATGCAAGCACATTTACATTGAAGAAGGTTAGATTAATGGTTTAATCAGAGTTCCACAGTCTTATCTTAAATTATAGTTTTATGTAAATATTCAAAACATTTAACGTACTGATGCCTCAATTAATGTAATTGTATTGTATCTATTTTTATTTTGAAATTTACCAGTAGCTGCTGCATTTCCTAACCGTGGCTTATACTCGAGTCAATATATTTTCCCAGTTTTTTGTGGTAAAATTAGGTGCCTCGGCTTATATTCGGGTTAGCTTATACTCGAGTATATACGGTATATTTATTTTACCTTTCCAATTCTTTGCTATCAGTAATCTTGCTGCAGTTGACATGTTATCTATTGCATCTTTCTCTGTTTTTTTTTTCAATTTCTTAACGTTATATAGTGAAAACTAGATGTTAATTATGGATACATTTTGAAAAATTGACCTGGGCCTTAAGCATTTGGTTAGGTAGAATATAATGGAAGTGCCTCTCATCTCACCTGGATGTGGTTAAGGATGCTAAAAACCATAAAATATAAAGGAATATTATCAAGGCAGATTGAACATTAATACAATTTATAAAAACTAAAATTGGTTGAATAAATCGCAGCCGTTTATAGTCCTCATAAGTTGCCACATAAGGCCAAAGACCTACCGTATATACTTGAGTATAGGCCGACCCAAATATAAGCCGAAGCACCTAATTTTATCACAAAAAAAACCAGAGAAAACATATTGACTCGAGTATAAGCAGAGGGTGGAAAATGTAGCTGCTACTGGTAAATTTCAAAAATAAAAATAGATATACCAATGAAATTACATTAATTGAGGCATCAGTAGGTTAAATAGTTTTGAATATTTCCATAAAACTGTCACTGTTTGCAGATACTGCAGCCAGATGGTTTTCACTTCCTGTCCCTTGCAATACAATGATTGGCACAAACTGAGGTTGAACCCAGATTTCTGAGATGCCTATGAAACACTGGAAAATCTGATAGACGGTAGTTCTACTGCCTATTGCTTTAAAGTAAGGGTGAAGAATGCGTGGCCCTTTTAAATACTTTTGGATTGTCACTCCCTTAATTTTTCATCATTTGCTACACTGGCTAAAGGGGGTGGGAGTTGTCCATCCATAGAGGGAAGGCCATACTTTTCCCACTGCGCCTCTCCCTGGATGCCCCATCATAACTGGATGAAACGGATCTCTGAAAGTGGCACATGATGGCCACTTTCAAAGCTGGATGGGCCATCCTTAATTCTAAGATGTTTTTCCCATAGCAACATGGACCTTTGGCGTGTTACAGGTCTTTCTTGGCACCTGGTACATGTTCCTTTTTAAAAGCAGATGACTTTTCACTGAGTTATGCCCCCTCTTTCTTCTTCATTGGCTTCCTGCTCTGAACTTGCTGCAGGATTGTTCCTAAGTTCGTGGGGTTAATTGATGACGATAATAGGAATCCCGTCCTTTTTTCATTGGAAATATTCTGGTGCTGGCAGGACATCCCTTGTGCAGAGTATAGGCTAACAATTTTGTCAAAGACACTCCCCATTCTCTCCATCCTAGTATTCTCACAGCTAATCCTAATTAGAGAGAAGCTGGACGTATCAGTTCTGTTCCTTTGAAGCTTTGTGATATCTTTTTCAATAATAAATCATTTCCCTTTGGCTTTTAAGATTTATTCCAGATGATGTGGCATTTGATGATGAGCCAAAGGACGTGGCCTCAGAAGTGGACGGAGCTGCTTATAAACCAAAGTTCTTCACATCTGCCGCTGTGGCAACTTCAAAGGTACCTTCACAATGTTTTTGTAGCCCTTTGGGACTTGTTTAGTTTTGTGCGTTCTTAATTTGTAAATTGTATAAGTACAACAGTGATTGCAGTGTAGATAGAAGGGGGAAACAATCCATTTGTATTGATGCAGTTGTCAAAAAGCAGAAGTGTGGTTCTCGAAAACTGTAGTGTTGAATGACTTGTGCTTGGATTTAAGTGAGTTCATAACCTCATGACAGATGTCTTGAGTGTGCATTTGACATATTGGCAAAAGATAAGAGAGCTCTAAAAGTCATTTTTTATCATCTTTTTTTGGTGCTAGATATTTCGAAAAGGCCTGTTAAACCTATATATTCCTCCAAATACATTTGGACATGAAGTGTACCTTCTAGATTTCTTGCCTTTCAAAACAGTACAGCTTAATTTCCTGTCACAAGTGCTTGATTTGTAGTTGCTGACTTCTCTAAACCATATATACTGTTTATAGGTGAAAACAATTTTTGAAGAGTTTAGAGAAAATTTAAGTTTGCTGTATGATGTTTGTCATGTCTGTGATGATGTTTTGATTTATGTGTTGCTTACCAGTGGCATTGAATGTTTGCCTTTTTGCTTGGAAGCCATCCTGAGTCCCTCTGGAGAGATAGAGCGGCCTATAAATAAAGATGATGATAATGATGATGATGATGTCTTAGCTCATTGATATTGTTGAAGAAGTCTCTGTTGTTTTTAAATGCCTATGTGTATCTTTAAAAATTGTACAGCTGATAGACTTTGAGTCTCCCTTATCTGAAATGCCTGGGAGCAGAGGTTTTTCAGGGTTTTTTTCCTGGTTTTGGAATACCTGTATTTGAATTTACCTTGTGAATCAGAGATGAAGAGGAAGGGGCTAATTTCACACTCAGCACCTGCTAAGCTTTCCTCAATTGTACCTAATAGAAGACAGAAATGGGGGAGAGAACTCCATTTTCAAAACCCCCTTGTAAAACAGCAGGCATCCAAGACACTTCTCTGGCTGTTGGCACACTTTAGATGCCCTTAACAAACTTGCCATCCCACCATATAGTCCTTTTCATTTCGTCTGGGATGGATACAGGCAATGGCCAGTGGCATCATTCCGTACTCTTCCTGGCAGCTGTTTCCAAGATATGCACCCACCATACTGTGACAGATATTTCTGTTGAACTTCTTATATTCGGGTTTTCCATCATTTGATTGTGTTATATTGAAAGTACAGGCTTTGTTTTGAGTGCTGATTCAATTAAATATCTCATGAACCTTTTATTTCACTTTTCCCTAACTTTCAAAATGTTGTAACAGAGGCATCTTTTAAAAAAATACTTCATAATCCTTCCACTGTTTTAAAAACCTTTCTAAATGGTTAATTCAAACTGATAGAATTGCACAAGATTGCTCTGAAATATTAAATACAGGATTTATGTAATGCTAGCAGTGGTTTATTGGCTAAGGTTGCAGTCTAGCCTAGTCCATAGTCCTTTGGAAATAGGTAGTACTGAACTCACTATGTTTTCTGCCTGAGTGAAAACATGGAGGACTATACTGTTAAGTGCAATATATGTTATTCAGTTATGGCATTATGAATATATCTGCTTTGATATTAAAATAAAAGCCTTCTTCCAAACCACTCCTTTTGAAGTGAAATGGTTGAATAAATGTGGCTAAGGCCTGGAGAAGACTCAGTAATTGGAGATGCTCTGGAAAGCCCCTTCTGGTCACTTAGAGTGCTATCCTAGTGACTTGCTTCTTATCCATCTCCAAAGACCACAGCTATCCTCTTCTGTAGAGTTTCCGACCTGATTGTATTGCTTTTCCAACTGTCGGTAAAATATTCAGAAATTTCAGCAAGCCCTGAACTTTGCCCGGGGGGAGGGGGGCGGAATAGGAAGAGATCAACATATACTAGTTGCTAATATCTTCTCCAGTGTTTGAGTAAAAGCTAGAGCTGCAGCAACAGCTCAACAAATTTGGGACTAAAACTCCACCCAGGCTTAATTACTGTGTTTTATTTTAATTCTGAGAAACACTTTTCTCCCATCTAAATATCTCTAAAAATGAAGTGCATCTTAGAATCATGAGGTTTTTTTTTCTGTTAGTGGTACTGAAATTAGTGTGAAACAATTGAAGAAATATGGTATATATGATGTTAAAGATGTGTATCCACAGTGTTAAATGACTAAGAAGTGTATTTTTGCTCTTAGGTAGACATCACATGGGATGAGACAGATCATGAAAGGGTGACTTCCCTGAACCGAACTTTTAAAAAAGATGAACTTCTGGACATGGACTTCCAGGCTTACTTGGCTTCATCAAGTGAGGAGGACGATGAGGAGGAGGAGGAGGGGGAACATCAGCAAGGTACTTCTGAAAAGTTTCTCTATACTTATTTATCCTATCAGGAGAAAAACAAGGGTACAGTTGTGATGTATTTGTGGGAACACACAGTTTAAAAACTTGGCAATATACTAAATGTCCTTTGACCAGTAGCTGGCCACTTGGAGTGCCTCTGGTGTTGCTATAAGAAGGTCCTCCATTGTGCATGTGGCAGGGCTCAGGTTGCATTGTAGTAGGTGGTCTGTGGTTTGCTCTTCTCCACACTCGCATGTTTTGGACTCCACTTTGTGGCCCCATTTCTTAAGGTTGGCTCTGCATCTTGTGGTGCCAGAGTGCAGTCTGTTCAGCACCTTCCAAGTTGCCCAGTCTTCTCTGTGCCCATATAGAGAGACTAGTACTGTATTTAAATACAATTGTAATGAAATGTTTTCTAGATCACCTTTTCTCCAAGGCTGTCCATTTTAATAAGAAATTTAGAATTAAATGTTCAGCAAATTAAGAGTTTGTTTCTAATTTTAAGACTCCCTTTTTCCTTAATAAAAATGGCCATCCACCAAGGAAGCAAAATATTCAGGCTAGTTTCCAACCCAGAAGATAGACACAAGACCTAGTTTGACTCACTGTGTGAGTGAGCTCACACATATTTTTATTCGACAAACTCCTTCTGATTCTTCTTTCCTTTCTTGGGTGCAACAATATTTGCAGCCAAGAAAGGTTCACTTTTGGTTCTAATAGAGCCCCATGATGTCTGAACTTCAGTGAATTTTGGTTGGCTAGTTAAATGTCAGTGACAACAAGACTATAATCCTATGCGCGCTTTAGTTGGGAGCATGTATATTGAAAATAGTGGGATAATATGAGGGGTATCTGAAAAGTAAGGTTACAAGATTAAAAAAAAAATACAAAGAATGAATATATTTTAATAAAACTTACATGGATTATAGAATAGGTATTACATTATTTTTCCACATAATCATCATTCAGTTCTATACATTTTGTCATCCTTGGGACAAGTTTTTGATGCCTGTGTCATAGAAGTCTCATGCTGCCTTTTTCAGCCAGTTCGTCACTTTGATTTTCACCCCATTGTCATCAGAAAAGTATTTTCTACTCAGTTTAGTGAACAGGTTATAGTCACTGGGTGTGAGATCAGGGCTGTGAGTGGGGTGGCTTACAACATCTCAACCAAATGAAGTCAACACTTGTGTTGCATGAGCAGTGTGCGGATGCTCAATGTCATGAGACAGACAGAAGGGAAACAGAATGAGGACACTCACCTCTAACCTTCACCACAATGCCAGTCAATGTTCTACTGACGAATGGCACTGCGCTTCCACTGGCTTCCCGCTACATGGCTTCCCGCTACATGGCCAACTTCCACTGCAAAAATTCTCCGCAAGAGCTACGTGTTTTGTAATCTTACTTTCCAGATAACCCTCATAGTTTGTTTTTTTTTTGGAGAAAAATATTGCAATTTATAGAGACAAGTCTAGGAACAAGCAAAAAAATACCAGTTGAAGTCAAAGTACGTTCTTAAAATTTAGAGGACAGGGAAAAGAAGGAGTAAAAGCCTAAAGATCTGATCAGACATACTAGCAATTGGTCTGTTGTAGGTTTTTTCGGGCTATATGGCCATGTTGTAGAGGCATTCTCTCCTGATGTTTCGCTTGCATCTATGGCAAGCATCCTCAGAGGTAGTGAGGTGGTGGCCTCACTGCCTCTGAGGATGCTTGCCATAGATGCAGACGAAACGTCAGGAGAGAATGCCTCTACAACATGGCCATATAGCCCGAAAAAACCTACAACAGCCCAGTGATTCCGGCCATGAAAGCCTTCGACAATACATTCTAGCAATTGTTTTTACAATGATTGCAGTGAATTTGAAAACTTGCCATATTTCTATTTTATTTTTTTGCGATTCATTTGAAATTTGAATTTAGCAGACACAGTTTATGTGACTACACAAGATGGATGAGCACAACAATGTGAACAGCTAGTTCTCAACATACCTATCCTAGGGTTTTCTGTCTTTTGCATACTTGTATATTTCCCTCTGTCTTCATATTGTTTTACATTCTAAAAGTTATTGCTTTCCTGGTTTTGAACTGAAACAGTTCAGGTTCATATATATTGACCATCATTGTATAGATGAGGTCTCAGAGTCCAGGCTGGAATGAGTTTGCTTTGAGCCTTTGGAAGAATTGGAAGGCTGCTCTTATAAGTTGAAGTTCTTATTGTTCATGGAAATATTTCATTTCTCTGGAAATTAAGCTCCTGAAATCATACAATTCCAGAGAAATATAATACCCTGTGGTTGTAGAGTTTCAAGCTTGCCAGTTGAATTTTTGGATAACATTTGGTATGTGTTTTATGGCTCAAGTTATTTGGCAGTGTTGTCAGTTGAAATAATGCTAGCAGCACAGACAATGAGGGAATACTAAGTTTTCTTGAAATCATAGCCCTCTTTCTTGTGTTCCTTAGGGATAGCAAAGGAGATGCAGTGTAAGGTTTATATCTCTGGTAGATGAAGAAGTATTATTTCTGGGATTTGGGGCAAAAAGAGACAAAAATGTGGTAATAGGAAAAAATATGAAGTAAATTAAGTGATGACCCTCTGTTGGCAGAATATATTTCCTGTTCTCACTGTGGATTAAAAAGTTCAATGCATAAGACAGTAAGACAATGTTCTGCAGTTGCAGTATTTATGCATAGTGTTGAATCTGATCAATGGGCTTGGATCCTAACGTTTTCTTCTGTGAGTGGGAAGGCCATTCAACGTCAACGTAGGCTGCTTCCATGTAAAAAACTGACAATAATAATAACAACAATAAGCCTGAAAAAGTTTCACAAAATAAACATGTCAAACTACTCTGGGACTTTCAAAATGAGACTGACAGAGTTTTGGAGCACAATACTCCTGATCTCACAATCGGGGGAGGGGGGGCGCAAAGTATGGATCATCGATATTGCAATCCCAGGTGATAGCAGAATTGATGAGAAGCTACTGGAAACGCTTACACGATATAAGGATTTAATGATAGGACTGCAAAGACTCTGGCACAAGCCAGTCAAGGTGGTCCCAGTGGTGATCGGCACACTGGATGCGGTTCCTAAATATCTTGGCCTGCACTTAAAAACAATCGGCTGTGACAAAATTACCATTTACCAGCTGCAAAAGGCCACCCTACTTGGATCTGCACACATTATTCACCAATAAATTACACAGTCCTAGACTCTTGTCCGATATGTCCGATGTGTGATCGAATACAAAAGCCATCATAATGCTCTTGTTTGTTGTGTACTAATCTTGTTCTGTATCAAATAATAACAGCAACAATAATTTTATTTCTTACTCACCTTTCCTTGGGGCTTGAAGTAGAGCACAACATAGTTAAAACACTTCATAAAGCATTATATAAAATGCATATATTAAATGTATTTCTATGAGACATATATATTAAAATACACAGAACGAAGTAAAATGCAGTAAACACAGGAGAGGAACTTAAAATTCATAGTTAAAAACTGACTGTGTTGGCCAGTTACATATATGTATGACTGCATTCACTTTATCTCCAATGATTCCCTTTTGTTATCTCAAATTGCACTTGCTGTCATATCTATTCTTTAGCTCCCTAAATTTTGTTTTCCTTTGGTGGTGAGAATGTGCAATGTCACTTTTGCAGAGCATAAGATTACCAAAAGATTAAGCACAACCTGGCAAAATTGCACTACCTAGAAGACTCCTCCACATTGTGCCACTCTGGAGCAGAACAAACAACTCTGCATATGTATGCTTGACCACAATGCCCTGCCTCATGCACAGACGGAGAATTGTTTAAAGCTAAAGACAATGCGGTCTCTGATGCCCATTTTTGGTCAAAAGTTATTTAACCACTTGTGTTCCCTCTATTTTTATCATTTTTATATGTATGTATGCAATGCTTTTGACATGAAATAAATAAAGACACAATTATTTGTAATTGTTTCTAAGACAGGCTTCAGGAATGTACATGCTGGCAGATAGTATGATTGTAGATAAAATAGATGGACAAAGTGGGCATAGATCTGCAGAGTTTCCAGCAGAATCTGTAGCTGAGTGACTGAACACACAAATTCCACACAAAAAGTACTATGTTCACTTTTTCCTATCTCTTGAAGAATTGGATAGCATCAGATGGGAAAGACCTCCATCGAAAATCCTTCAGAGTAGCCAGTACTGGACATATAATCTGACTGGCTCCACATAAGCCTAATTTAATTCCTTGGGCAGCAATCTCCATGCCTTTGTTTAGGTTTTTAATTAAAGGCACAATCCATTTTGTTTGCATTTTATGTTTACGTTATACTCAATCCAGTTGAGTCTTTGTGTAAAGACAGTCTGAACATCCCTCATCTGGCATTCCAAAATCATCCACGTGGGTGGCTGAGATAGTGACATGTGTGCTTTCTGATGTCAAGTCTATACAAACTTTGTGTCATGTACAAACAGTTTAAAAATATTATGTATACAGTTTCCTTCTGGCTATTTAAGATGTACTGTTTATGAAGTATTACTAATTTCATATTTAGACTTGGGTTTTATCTTTTAAGATCCCCCCCCCCTCTCTTTATATATATGGAGACATACAAACATGCAATTAATCCAAAATCTGGAAAAAAAAACCCTGAAATACATAACACTTCTGATCCCAAGCATTTAGTATAAGGGATTCTCAACCTGTTCCCTTTATTTTTCATACCGGAACCTGTCCGAGCAGTACACAATTTGTCATAAAGAAAAAAAATGTAATGCTAAATGTACCAAATGGTAGACTACTAGGGAAGTTGACAAAGTAAAGTACAGTATCCATTTGATTGTAAAGGGGAAAATTAAGTAGTGTCCGCAAACAAATGTCACGGTTAAAGAGTTTGTAGACAGAGGTCAGGACCCTATTGTATCAGATTGTTCTCAGAGGAGGCCTAGCACTTGTGGTTTGACTTTTTGTGCCACTCATATTCACAAAGTACCTAGGATCTTGTTCTGCCAGCAGAGATCCTTTCATCCTTGTGTCGGTCCCTGCTGTGCAGTGGCAAGCAGCATTAACCTGTCATTGCTCTGCCAGCAGGACTTTTTGCTCAGCCAACATCCAGCTGGATCTATGTCAAACCTAGAAAGGCCAACCTCTCACCCTCCAGAGCCCTTCACTAATTCTCTTTTCTGTTCACCCCATTCATTTCTTATATCTACATCAACTTAGAGAAGGAAGTTTTAATTTAGCATTGTTACGTTAATGTTCTGGAAGAAATCTGAATGTTCCTGTATTTTCTTTGCGGCCTCACAAACCACATGAAAAGTGCGCTCCTAACTGCAGTTGAGAAACATGGTTTAAGATGTGTGACCAGACTGGAGTTTTGCTGGTATATTTTCAACCTGGAAAGTTCTTGAATTTAATTATGTTTTCAAAAATACACTTTTAATAGAAAATACACAGCCCTTTCTTTAACATGTTCCTGATGTTTTATTCATTGCGTTGTGGAGTACATGACAGAATTCTAGCCAGTCTGTTTATTGTGGCACTAAGCACAAACAGGGGGGAAATGAATTTCAGCTGTTTGAATAAAAATGTAAAATGTGTGATCAGATGGAAAGAATGTCCTGTACTTCTTACTCTCCTCAGTATAGTTATTTAAAAGTTATAGTTATTTAAAAGGTGTTACATATAAAACACGAGACAATGTGTCGCATCCTGGTGAGCTGCGCTTATACAGACCTCCCACCCCCCAAAAGTTAAACTGAGTTTTATTTACATTTTAATTGAAGACTGTAGCTCATAGCTGCAGGTTCAATCCCTTGTAGGACTGGGAAAAGTACTAACATATAAACCCAGTATTGTCTAGATGTTGGAAGGACCGCTGGCGGCCTACTTTCTCATTTCTCCAGCTCTAAGAAGGACTATCACAAAATGTTTCCAGGCAACTCTATGGAAATGGTGGGCAGGGTGTCTTTGTGCCTCTTTCTTTGCTTCCTCAATTTCCCTCAGACACTTTCTCTCTCTCTCTGTTTTATTTCTTTCTTTCCTTCTTCCCTTGCTTTCCCTCAAACACCTTCCCTGCTCTCCTTCCCTTCCCTTCTTCATCCATTCTTTCTTTCCTTCCTTTCTTTTGCTGTCATGGATAGCTCGGAAAGTGAGGATGGGGGGATTCTGGTTTAGCGGTTGAGCTGGAGCCCAGCATTACCCAGTTGCTCCTTCAGCCAAACTTCGAAGAAGCACCTATCAAAGGATATCCTGCTTCTCAGCTTGCAGAACAAATGCAAGTGGGTTCCTCTGAGCAGGCTGAGGAAGTTAACTGTTACAAGTTTTGTTGACATACGAAGAGAGAGGTCTCAGCTGCACAGGTCCTTTGGGTTACCTGAGAAGAGAGCCAGCAACAGGTAACCCCTGATAATTTAGGATTTAAAGAGCTCAGGGGTAGCACCTTGTTGCTGGCTGCAATGGAGATGCTTGAAGCTACGACCTCGGACTCTTGCTATCTAGTTTTCACGGACTTCCCTTCAAACTTTGGCTGTCAGAGTCTGGACTCTCTTGTATTCAGCTCTCGACCTTGGACTGGACACTTGACTGTTGAATTACTAGCTGCTCCTTCAATTATTTTAAATTGTATAATGAAGTTCAATCCAGATCCATCAAGCCATGTTGGATCCTTTTTGGTACAAACAAAACATACACACATACTTTGACTTTTCTATATAGAGATGAAATCTGGGAGATCCACTGCCTATCAGACTAGAGACTGCTGAGGAAAATATAAACCTGGCCCACAAACATGTCTCTTCAGATCATCTATTTACTAACAGTGATCTCAAGGATTTCATGGGGTTTTCTTCAGCAAGGGATATTCAGAGAGGGTTTGCCATTGCTTTCTTATTAATGCTTCCTCATATTCTTCTTAGACCATCTGGTATTCACTGACAGCCCACCTTCTAACCCTGCATAGCTTCCAAGATCAGATGGGATCAGATACTTTTCTGAAGTTTGGGGAAGTTATCTCATTTAGTATTTGTTACCATGGTGTGGTGTCTGATTTTTTTAAATTTTATTTTATTTTGCTCAGGATTCTTTTGTGCCTCAAATGGTCTCATGAACCTTTAATCAGGCAGGTGGATGCTGTCCCAGGCAGGATACTTGCTCTAGCTGAAGGAATCGGTTATCTGATTTGGCACTTGTAAATATATTGTTATGCAAGGTTTATGTACTGTCTGTCTTTGTTAATTGTATAATCGGCATTGACTGTTTGCCATATATGTGTACTGAAATCTGCCCTAAGTCCCCTCAGGGAGATAGGGTGGAATAAAAATAAAGTATATTATTATATATTATTATTATTTCTCTCTACAACCAATCATATTCCTGTGATTTCTACCTTTGTATCCCAATACACGACGACTTTGCTGCTTGTCTGTCAGCCTAGTATTTAACACACACCCTTATTATTGAATGTTTTGGTTATCTGGTTCATCTGCCTAGACAAAAATACTGTCTTTTATAAGCATTTTCTGAACATTTTCTTTTTTTTCTTTAAAAGACGTTGGTGTTGCACAAACAACAGAGAAACATAAGTCTCGCCCTAAGGACGATGAATTGCAAATTGCAAAATACAGGGAACTTCTTCGGGGTATCCAGGAAAAAGAAAAAAAGCATCAAGAAACTGATATGGAAATGGAGATTAAATGGGTTCCAGGTAATTTTCAAAAACCTGAAACCAAAAACACATTTGCTGGCAAATGTAATGCTGTTTTCACTGTTTTAAGAATGTGTGATATGCTTGTTCTGTTAACTCCTGTCTCACATGGACATTGTTTGGTAGACTTCTGTGGTGAGTGTATAAACTGTCTCAACACCACAACTTTTTCTGTGCGAGGCCTCACAGATTGTCCCATGTACACATTGCATACAGTACAATATGAATGGGTTCCTGAATTAGTAAACAAAACAAATGTCCCACTTATACAGAAAATAGAAAGTAATAGAATTAAGCATATAATTGTATGAACATGTTATACTGTTCAATTTCACAGTAATCAAACAATATTGTGTGAGTTTTTGTACAGTCACTCTGAAATGATATCAATGCCATGTCTTCTTATGTTGAGTTGCATATGAATCAGCCACCCACAACTGGTTTCGGCCTTACTCCAAGCCTTCCTCTGGTGGACTGAAATTATTATATATCTCAAAATTTGCTGCAAATATATATATATTGAACATCATGTACTGAAATACATTTAAAGATACTTGCTAAGTTTTAAACAGCACTTATTATATACATCAACATGTGCTGAAAATATCCATTAAACATCATATGTTACAACACATTTAAAGTACTTACAAAGTTATAAACTTGACACTTGTTCTCCTTAGAGATACAGGCTTTTTACTTAGTGGGATCTAAATCAATTATATATATATATATATATATATATATACACACACACACACACACACACACACACACACACACACACACATGCAGCAAATTAGTTCCCCTGACTTTACAGTATTTGAATTTCTTGACACCTGAGTAATGAAGTGATGTGTATGTAGGAGCAAAGGCATACAATACATTTTCCAGCTTCAAACCATATGTTGTTTGCTCCAAATAGTTCATTTTCCCCTTCTGTTTTTCCTATTGTGGCCACTTTAGACAATAACTTTCATTCTTGGGAAACAATTTGGACAGCAGTTTCCAAGGCATTCTGATCTGTGGTGGAAGTTCATACCCTTCCTTTGTTTTATATAGAGGCCATGCTACATTTAAGTCCTACTTTTCCAGATGGAGTAGCTGGTTTCATTTTCTGGGCTGTTGGATCCTTCCACTTTTTTTACAATTTCTCCTGATGTGGAATGATCTGCTTCAACACCTAATGCTACCTCTTTAGCAAAACTGTGCAAAGTAGCTGTCACCATATAATATGTCAAAAGTATATTTCTTTTTGTGGTTCTACTGTCAGCCATCCAGTTATTTTATTTGCAATAACTTTTGTATTCTGACTTCAAACTAAAATCATGTTGAAATCATCTCATGCTATCCTGTTTGCTGGATTGTGTGCAAACAGAGAAAACTAAGCCAAAGAAAGTGTTTTATATGCTCATTTTTATTTAATTAGTTAGTTGTTGTTAACAGGAGTTATGCAAAGGCAAAATTCATTCATTCAACTAGAGTAAATGATGCAAAGTACTAACTTCAGAGCAGAAAGTTTACTGCATTTCATGACTGGATTGCTGTGAGTTTTTTGGGCTGTATGGCCATATTCCAGAAGCATTCTCTCCCAACATTCACCTGCATCTATGGCAGGCATCCTCAGAGGTCTGTTGGAAACAAGGCAAGGGAGGTTTATATATCTGTGGAAGGTACAGGGCGGGTCCTGCTTGTGGCAAGTGTGAATGTTTCAATTGGCCACCTTGATTACCATTGAATGGCCTTGCAGCTTCAAAGCCTGGCTGGTTGCTGCCTCGGGGATCCTTTTTTGGGAGGTGTTAGCTGGCTCTGATTTAGTCTTGTCTGCAATTCCCCTGTTTTTGATTGTTGCTCTTTCTTTACTGTCCTGATTTTAGAGTTTTTTAATACTCATTTTCACGTTTTCCTCCTTTGTTCTCACGGCACCAAACCATGGCATGGCATTATGTCTGAGCAAAGCATGAGAGAGAGAGAAAGAGAGAATAAGTTGAAAAGTTTGGATCCTACAACACTCCATAACCCAAGCCGCAGCTTCCACCCCACATTGTATAGCGAACACTATAAACCTTGTAATGGGTAACTTGATTTCTTTTAAAAGAAATAGCTTCACGCTCCTTTCTCATGTTCTGTGGCAGGGGAGACTGTGGTGAGGCAGTACACTACTCCACTGAATGTAATTTTCCTGTTTAGTCTTATGCAGTTGTCATTTGCTGTGGAAACAGAGGATGTTTCTTTTAACCACACATTTAACATGATATCCAGCTTCTTCTAGCTGTTGACAGGTCTGGAAATGCTAACTTAAGAGGTTAGTCCTAGCATGCAAACATGACAAAGGGGATCAAGGAGATGAAAACCTAAGTCAGTTGTTTGAGTTCTACTTCCTCTGGGAGCAAATTGAGGTAGAGAATAGCAAGCTCGTGTTCCTTTGATCTTTTGGTCCCTATAGCTACTAATACAGTAGATTGTCAGTTAATTGGCACTCAAGTGTATTTTTATATATGGCATCTAATTGTTGCCGACTTGTACGCTGCCCTGAGTTGCCTTCGGGCTAATATGGACAGGATAAAAAGTACATAAATAAATAAATAGCTTGTAAAAAAATCAAAGAAATAAATTGTGAATAAAAAATAAATTAAATTTTTATAATACAGTAAAATCAGTAAAACTGTCCCATTTAAATTTAGTTTGTCTTACTGTATTTTCAGTATTAATATCAAGTCAATACAGAATGTATGCTATGTACATTTTCAGAGGAATGTGTATGTGCCGGTGTGGATGGGGGATATATGCCTGTGTGTGCATTCTTGTATGTATGACTACATTATATCATATATTAGTTATCTGAACAATGTAAATTATGGATTTAAAATGCATAAATGTGTGTGTTCTTGAGAAAATGATTGCCCTCTGCCTTCTGATATTTCATCAGCTATTTCGAACTCATTTCAAAGTATGAGTAGCAGTGTGTCTTCACACTGGAAAGCTGTTTCTCCTTCTTTAGATGTTTGAATATAGGTCTTCATTCAAGATCTAACCTTAATCTTTATGTTTTTCTGGTTGACTGTAGGACTTAAAGAAAGTGCTGAAGAAATGGTGAGAAACAAATTGGAAGGAAAAGATAAACTAACCCCATGGGAACAATTTCTAGAAAAAAAGAAAGAGAAGAGGAAACTGAAGAAAAAACAAAAGGTAGCGTTTACTTTAAATCAAGCACTCCAATTTTGTGTTACCAAAGAATTCTGTTCCAAGTTGATGCATCTGACAAGAAATCTTGTGTGTATACTATAGGACAAAACTTGGAAAAAGTAGGTTTAATTACCAGCATTGGCAGTAAAGTCATCCTTCCACTTCCACAAATTGCATATTTGCAATTTATTTACAAGCTTGTGTCGCCAGTCCCTACTTCCTTACGTTGGAGCTGCTGTATGAACATTCACAGCTTTCAAGAAGAGGAGGAGCTGACCCCATCTGTCACTTCACTTACCCCAAGGATCCAACTCATTGACCTCTTCCTGTGTGCTGCAAGTGTCTGTCTTGCCCAGGGAAAGAAAAGGAAATAGCAGGCAAAACAGAAAAGTGTGGCACACAGGAAGAAAAAGAAGAACTGGATCCGCAGGATAAATTATGTTACAGGCGCACGTGGGGAACGTTCCTACTCCACTTTATATTTTTGCATGTTTCAGTTCCCTTCAGTATCTCCCTTCCTTTGCCCAGATGAAACAGCATCAGTGCCCCATTCCCTACCCTCCCACCTACCAGGAGATATTTGTGGTTTTTCCCTTTTCACAAAGTACCTGTAAATACCTCCTCCAAAGTGGAAGGACAGCTGTATCCTATAGCCAGCTTAGCCAGTGACCATATTCACCATGAGGTGCTGAGAGTTGTACTCCAAAAATAAGAAAAAGAATTTGGCAAGCTCTGCCACAGAGCCCTAAAAGTTGCAGATAATTAAGATAGGCTTGGCATTCTCCAGGGGTTGCATCTTGCAGGAATAGTTGGGCATAAGCTGCCTTTCCAGAAGGCTTAGTTCATTTTCTACTAATGAATGTATGGTATATCCTGCCCATCAAAAGACGTCTAGGATGCCTTATTGTATTCTGCAACAAAATATAATGTAATAAAATAAGAACAAAACAGCAGATAGAAAAGTATCATAAACAAACAAATTCAGAAATGCTGCTGATTATAAAATCTGTCTTGCTTTGGGAAAAAATGCAATATGCATTGCAATGGAGCCTGCCAGAAATGAGGAATCCATAAACAGGCTGTGGATTGTGTGTGTGTGTGTCAGGAGCGACTTAAGATAACTGGTAGTTCAATGTATTGTTGAAGGCTTTCATGGCTAGAATCACTGGGTTCTAGGTTTTTTCGGGCTATATGACCATGTTCTAGAGGCATTCTCTCCTGATGTTTCTCCTGCATCTATGGCAAGCATCCTCAGAGGTTGTGACGCCACAACCTCTAAGGATGCTTTCCATAGATGCAGACGAAAGATCAGGAGAGAATACCTCTAGAACAGTGATTCTCAGCCTGTGAGTCCCCAGATGTTTTGGCCTTCAACTCCCAGAAATCCTAACAGCTGGTAAACTGGCTGGGATTTCTGGGAATTGTAGGCCAAAACACCTGGGGACCCACAGGTTGAGAACCACTGCTCTAGAACATGGCCATATAGCTCGAAAAAACCTAGAACCCACTAACTGATAGTTGTTTCTGTTGTGATAGAATTGGCCTTCTGCAAGGATGTTGTCCAGGGAAGCCTGGATGTTTTACAATCCTATGGGAGGCTTCTATCATGTCTCCGCATGAGAAGCTTGAGCTGACAAATGGGAGCTCACCCTGCTCCCTGTATTTGAACTGCCAACCTTTTGATCAGCAGTCCTGCGGGCACAAGGGTTTAACCCATTGCGCCATCAGGTGCTCCTAGGAGGCTGTGGATTGCCACTCATCACACTTCAGTCGGAAGGGAAGCTTGGGAAAATACTTTCCAAGCTGGACTTAGCCTGCAGTCTGCTCTGGGAAGTTTGCTGCAGCTGCTAGTCTTTTCAGTGAGCATGTCCTGAGACGCTTCCAAGGAGTGCTGGACTCGGTGGAACAAAACTGGAAAACCTGTGTACTTTTCCTCTTGGAAATCTTATTTTTGAAATGAGTTTATAGAAAATGAGAATAAGGAAGTGATTGGTCACAAGGTAATTCTAAGTCATAACAACTTTGAGTACTTTTCATCTTCCTTTGGCAGCTAAGTGAATGAAAAACAAGTTGTGATTAAGGGTAGGATGAAGGATGAATGTCTTAAGCTATCCAGAAAATCTCCTTTGATCTTATGTCCTTGATAAATTCTGCATTGCTAAAGGAAGTGGTCATTGTTGTTGCTAAAATATCATCATGTCTGAACTGAGCTGCCAAGCCATGGATGAAAAATGATAGCTTAGTCCAAAGTCTTCTATAGTGAGCAAATTTGCCTGCAGTATTTTAGCAGCGTATCCTTTCTTAGCATTGGGAAAGTCTTCAAAGACATTCACATTTTGAGATCCTTTTAGAAAATTGATGAGTGTCTCTACGATGGACATTCTTCATTGTTTCTGTAAAGTCAACAATAGAGGTGCCAGGCATTTCTTAATTTTAAGGCTAACTCTTTGCTCTGAGAGCATGGTAACTCCATATGGATGTCAGCCAAGGAACTCATAAAACAGATATCCATGTTTCAAAATACACTTTATTTTTGGAATGTTTCATCCAGCAGACTTAATGGATAATCTGTGTTCGGTCATGCTGTCTGTTAGATCAGCAGCTGTTTGTAAATGCAGCCATTGCTCATCCCTTGCAGTGGTTCTCAACCTGTGGATCCCCAGATGTTTTGGCCTTCAACTCCCAGAAATCTTAACAGCTGGTAAACTGGCTGGGATTTCTGGGAGTTGTAGGCCAAAACACCTGGGGACCCACAAGCTGAGAACCACTGCTTTAAGGGCACTGTTGGCTGTATGCTGCTGCTGGTGGGGGGGGGGGGGGAGACGGGGGACGGCCGGACAGTTGTTACTTGGTTTATTCAAGTTAATGTCAGATGATATCTCTTTGTAAAAAAGATGCAAGATCGATGCATTGTTGGAAGTTTATTGCTGGTTTTGGTTTCAGAGTAATTACACTGGCCTCAAATGTTAGGCCTCAAATTTGATACCTTAAATGTTAGGCCCGTTTCTGGGTATATTTGACCTGCTGATTCCAAAAATGGCACCAGTTTTCCCCTACCAGCTTTACTTTTAAGATACAGAACATATGCCATCTACCAGGTGCCATGTGCCCACCCATAGAAAACCATAATAACCATATCTAAGAAATCCGAACTGATGTGGTCTATCCAATGCAATTTTCTGAATCAGCATCTCTCTCTCTCTCTCTCTCTCTATATATATATATATACACACACACACACATATATATATATACACACATACATACTAGCTGTTCCCTGCCACGCGTTGCTGTGGCCCAGTCTTTCGATCTGGAAAATAAAGTAATGAGAAAGTGTTGGTTTCTAATATATGTAATTTCTTTATTTTGTGGGTAAATAGTATTTCTTGTTGTTTCTTTGTTGGTGTTGATGTAGAGATTGACTGGTTTGCCTACTCTGGAACAGGCAACATATCATTTTCCTTCTGTAAGGGTCCCTTTCAAATCTATGATACTATATCTGTCATATAGATATGTATGTGTCAATCATATATTATATATCTATCTATATCTGTGGCTGGGTGGCTCTTTATCGTTGGTGGGGTTCAGAATGCTCTTTGATTGTAGGTGAACTATCAATCCCAGGAACTACAACTCCCAATGTCAAGGTCTATTTCCCCCAAGCTCCATCTGTGTTCCTATTTGGGCATATGGAATATTTGTACCAAGTTTGGTCCAGATACATCATTGTTTGGGTCCACACTGCTCTCTGGATATAGCTGAACTTCAACTCACAAACTCAAGGTCAATGCCCACCAAACCCTTCTAGTGTTTTCTGTTGGTCATGGGAGTCCTGTGTGCCACATTTGGTTCAAATCCATCATTGGTGGAGTTCAGAATGCTCTTTGATTGTAGTTTAACTATAAATCCCAGCAACTACAACTCCAAAATGACAAAATCAATTTTTTGAGTGATAGTCACTCCTTGGGTTAGTAGGTGTCTTGTGGCCATATTTGGCAGCAATTCGTCCAGTGGTTTTTTATTTATATAGATGTAGAAGAATCTATTGCTTTCCAAATGTTTTGTCATACAACACTCAGAAATCTTTATCACTAGCCATGCTAAGGAAGGTTTGTTCAACTTTAGTAGTTGTTTTAAAACATTTTCTTCCTTTGTTATATGTTAGTGCCTAGAGAATACTGTTTTTTTATGTAAGCCATTTTAAATATTTTTTTCATGTTTGTTTAATTTTTGATATTTGTTTTAGGGTGCTGATGAAGAATCATTGATCATTGAAGATGAGTGCCCATCTGATGTTGATTTGAATGATCCATACTTTGCTGAGGAACTCAAAAAAACAGGTTAGATATTCTGTCAATTCTGTGTGATAAAGGTTGATTCATTAGTTAATATGTACTGAAATTGTCAGAGAATATCTTGCAGTCCTCCATTAAGGTGCAAACTTTACAGCCATTAGACAGGAAGATAGACCTTCTTAAGAACCAGATAATGAATAAAAGGTGGGAAGTGGAACACAAGAACAATTTGACATTTTTTTTGCAGTGCACAACTTAAAAGCATAGCTTGCCGTTTATATGTACCAAGACCTGTAGTCATTACAGAATGAATTCTGAGATTATACCAATTAAATTAGAATGGAAACAGAATGTAAATAAATCCCAATACATCCATACGTAGTCTTAATGTTAAAACCTGCCACAAGGAGAGATGGGTAAGAAATAGTAATAATAATGATATTATTAATAATAATTTAATAATAATAATAATAAATCAAATATATTAAAATGATGATGTGGATTTTGTGGTGGCATTATTATATTTTATTGTATGCATTTCTTTCTCAATGTTTGTATATATCTGTGGAAAAAACTGCTCCAGAAATGTCACAATTGTAAAACTTTGAACTACTGACTCCAACAGAAAAACTCCTAGTTTTCCTCCTGTGGTATAAGCATAGGAATGATAGGAGTGTCTATTCATATATTTTCTGCATTTTCCCTAAGAAAGGACCCCAAATGATTTATAATATGTTCACTCCTAAATGTTAAATACAAGAAGTCAAAGTTGGCAAAACTGTGGATCCTATGCCACTAACTATTGAAACCAATTTGCTAATTTTAGCTAATACTAAAATTCCATAAACATTAAACCATCACATTTAAAATGTTAATTTAAAAAAATTAGAAATACATTAATTACATGAGCCATATATACCGACATACCACTGGACATCTAACCAACCGACTAAAAGCTACAATTTTGTTTGAATCAGAAGACATTTGACTGTTGCCTTAAAGAAAGCAGAGAGGTCACCACTAAGAGCCCTTCCATACAGCCCTACAGCCCAGAATATCAAGGCAGAAAATCCCACATTATCTGAGTGCGGACTCAGATAACCCAGTTCAAAGCAGATATTTTGCGATTTTCTGTCTTGATATTCTGGGCTATAGGGTTGTGTGGAAGGGCCCAAAGGCTCTCTTGGAGGGAGTTTCTTCACCTAGGAGTAGACAGTGAGAAGTTTTTTCTCCTGTGTCCTCACCAGATAAAACTGAGAAAATGGTGGGATGGACATTTTGCACTTTGGCAGATTCATTTGAGGTAATACGGACTTTCGGGCATCCTGCACCAAAGCCATGTAGGGCTATATAGCTCACCAGCACTTTTAATAGAAACTAACCGGCTGTCCATGACAGTTTTGCAACAACGTAGTAGAGTTGTGATGATCAAAATGAAGGTTTTTTTTATTTTATTGAGATTGTTTACAAAAGGAAATAAACTGTTATTTTATAATTGACTAAACGTTCTTAATTCTAAGCATACCCAAGAGAAAATTTGAAGAGCAGAAACATTCAGAGTATAAACAGCTATAAATATAGTGTTTATTTAAAATGATAAACAAAAACAAATTGGTTTCAACAGTTAGTGGCATAGGATCCACAGTTTTGCCAACTTTGACTTCTTGTATTTAACATTTAGGAGTCAGGACTAGCTATTCTGCAAACAGAAAGGCTCCTCTCACTAGCAGAAGTGACTATCTTGTCACTTCAAGAATACCCAACAGAAGCACATTATTAGGTTGTGAATCAGTGAAAGGGTTAGCCCAAAGTGTGATAGGGAAAGTAAGCTGAGAATCCAGTTGTTTTGGAAAGCTCTTAGGTTTCTTAAGCTATTTACCATGACAGAGCATTGCTTGCTATTTGAAATAAGTCTACAGCCCATTAGACAGTTAGAGAAGAATGTGAATTCACTGGATTGTGCCTGAATGTTTTAGGGCAGTTGTAATTCATCTCTTTTGCATATTATTAAATACAAAGATCTGCCTGCATTAGATTTTACAATGCTGAACGTCGTAACTCAAACTCATGTATGTGCAGCTACTAACTCAAGCAATAAATTGCAAATTTCTTTCAAATAATGTTTGAAATGTTTCATTTAGTGTTTAGGCATGCAATACAGTTTGAAAAAAAACATAGTAAATTGGCTGTAGTATACCAAGAAAATATGAGAAAACTGCTACATCTGAGCTGTGCTCCAAGGCAGGTCTATAAAATGTATTCATAACTGTTCCAAGTCTAGATTATTAACTTTTCAGTAGTAAAATTGTTTTTTCAGTAGAAGATAGAATTGATATTTCTTACTGGCTGATGATGATGGAAAATAAATTGAAATTAATTGGGCTTGATAGGCCAATAAAATAAAGTTCATGCAAACTAGAGAGGAAGGAATATTGGAATTGCTCTGTATATGTTAATATATCCTGCTTTTTATCATACCTGAACAGTTTTTATTAACATGATTGTTCTCTTTTAATCCCTGGAAACTAAGTCTGTATAAGAGATTCACAAGCATTGTGGTTTGCCTGTTCCAAAATATTTCATGCCATAGATATATATATGCGCGAAATAATTAGTTCTGCATACTTGCTCAACAAGAAAGGACAAAAAGAGAGGGGAAAAATGAATGTGTAACAAGATTCCTTGTACATTTTCTTCCTGGACCATTGTTTGCAAAATCCTCAAGAGTGTGCAACATCAATTCAGAGAAAAAAGTTTCTTTCAAAATACTACAATTTTGTCTTTTAAAAATCTATCTTTTTGGAACGTGTGTCTTCTGGATCTGGATTTTATAAACAGATCTATTTTTTGCAAGTACGTATATTTTGTGTGTTCAAAATGTTTTTAGCTTGACTTTTAGGACCTCAAGTTAGTAGAAATGCTGTCTGCAGAACTGCCTGTTTTTGAAGGTTGTGACAATTTGTGACTTAATGCACTACAAGTCTTCGTTGTGGTGGTTACACTGTGATCCATGCTGAAAGGTTGGGAAGACGATTACTTTACTATTTCTAAATGTAGGGTGCTTTAAGCAAATTTGTGATTTACATTCTAGTTGGCTGAGGGAATTAGATTGAGAAAGACTGTGAAAATTGTGGCAGGGAGCTACACAGGTTCAAGGAGGGTTGTTTTCAAGATGGAATCGTGAGAAATGCTTTCTTCATACAGCAATGTGAGGACAGAAAAGCATATGGATATTGTTACCTTAAAATTTTATGTAGTGCTAATGGTCTGAAAATTTCAAAGCAGGGTACATGAATAAAATATAAAATATACTGCATAATGCCAGTATGCCCCCTCCCCCAAAAAACTTCTGACACCTTCTAGATGCAAATTGACATACACTTGAGTGTACTACACAAAATGGGGAAAGGTTTGCAAAAAAGACTATGGCTATAAAAAAAGGTGTTTTTCCGGGGGGGGGAGATGCTGCCTGCTAACACATCTTGGGATCTAAATTATCAAGCTCCCTTGATGATGGAGAAAAGTAAAGGGGAATGGTGTCATTGCTTCTTTTAGGTTCTCCCAAGACAAACTAAGCTCTTGCTTTTCACAACTGTTCTTAGAGTGCTTCCAGACAGCAGTTTATCCTGGGAACATTCGCATTTAGAAAACGTGAATGTCCTCGGTTCCCCATCCACACATCCCCCAGAAAGCATGTGCTCTCTGGGGGTGGGTGTCCAGATAGTCTCCCAGAACTTTCCAGGAGAACACCTGGACACTCTAACCCCTCCCCAAAAGACCCCAAAATCCCTTTAAAAACAAAAGAACTCACCTGGCCTCCATTCACATGGTGCCAAAGCTCTCCTGGTGCGTAGGAATGATGTGCCAGGAGAAGGGGTTGGCAGGAGCAATTTTCCTCCCCCCCCCCCCCCTCCGTCTCCTGGCATGGCATTTCTACGTGCCAGGAGAGCTCCGGCACCATGCAAATGGAGGCCAGGTAAGTTCTTTTATTTTTAAAAGGGCTTTTGGGGAGGGGAAAGCCATGGGACTACTGTCTGGACTGCCCCCTCAAAAGCCTGGAACTTTTGAGGGAGCAGTCCAGACAGCGAAAGTAGTGGGTTTATCCCGTGCCTTCCAAGGGTTTCCCTGGTTTGTGGTGAATTGATTCATGTTTCTGGATAGCCCCCTTTTAATTGCAAGAATCCCCACATTAAAGGGGATGTCTGGATGGGTTCCTAGAGAAGTAGACAGTTTTGTTTTGTTTTTTAAATAAAATAAAATAAGAGTTAGGGTACAGTATTTACATTGACCTGTGGATACGCTAACCAATTTTTTTGGAATCGATTTTTTGACCACAATTCCTAAATGTACACATGAGTATATATAGTACAAAAGGCCAACTTTAAAACAGAATTAAATTATGAACAACAACTGAAACAATTTGAAACAGTCAATTAAAATTATTATTTAAAAGTTTCAATAATTTCAATTAAAATATGGTAATACAGCACCCTCTTAAAAGCTCTTTCTTTGGAAACCGTATGTTCTCAAATGTCTGCAGGACTAAGTCATTGCCTGTCAATGGAAGGACCTCTTCTAATCTCAATAGGAAGGGAGTTTTGAAGCTTAGGGCAGCCACTAGGACAACCCTATCTTGCATCAGTCTCTCAAAGTTAAAGCTATAAGCAATATTTTCAATTTGTGTTTCTCTGCCGTAGGTTTGTGTCTTTGTGGTTGTTTGTGGAATTGGTTTTTATTGGTTCATTTTGTTCATCATAGTCAGGCACCTCATAAGGCCGCTTCCTCCTCTCGTAAACCATAATGATAACAACAAGAGTAATTATCTCTGCCAGAATCCCCAGGAAGGGCCACAAAGGATCCAAGCGGCTGCGAACACGCAATATTGTAATTGCTGTATCATGGCCAGCTGAGTTTGTTGCATTGCATTCATACAGGCCAGGATCCTCATTGATGTGGAGGTTCATAATGATCAGTTCAGTATAGTTGTCTTTCTTGTTGATAAAGAAGCGACCAGAACTGTTGTCGATCGTCACAGAAATATCATTGATCTTCTTATACCACATCCATTTAGGGTTCGGGTAACCTTCCGATTTGCAGTACATCAGTGCCTCTTGCCCTTCATTCTTGTTCTCACTTCGTTTGTGCCCAATAATATCAGGAGCAGCTTTCACTTCAATAATGGCATTTACTGAATGGGTGCCATTGAATACGAAAACGCACGAATACTCCCCGGAATCATCTGTTTTGGGCTTTTGAATTCTGTATTTTGTGTTGTTTGTAGCATTCCTAGTGCCTGAAATTTCTTTACCATTTTTCGCCCAGTGACTGGAAATGTCGGAAATGTTACTTGCAGTGAGGTTGCACTGTAGTGTGATGGGTTTTGAAGGTGAAACATTGGTATTAATAGTCATCTTATTACTGGCATTGATCCTGGGCTTGTTCTGAGCGCCAGTCAGCGTCGGGAAAAGGCTCAATTCGATTGCCAAGAGGAAGAAAAGAGTTGCAGGAATCATCCCTGAATGCCGCCGCATTATCTTGGGTTGGTTTGAGGGAGGAAAAGCAGGGGGGTGAGGGTTGAAATGGATACCATCACAAGTCTTTTCTCTCTAAGTGTGTCAGTAAAGGTAGTGGGGCTAAGGAAAATATTATTGCTGCACCAACAGTCATGGTATCCTGGAAACTGGAAGGCTTTTTGCATTTCATTGGCTCTCAGTTCTGATGTCACAATGAACCATGTAAACTTTGACTAAAACTGGGTTGTTGTAGGTTTTTTGGGCTGTATGGCCATGTTGTAGAAGCATTCTCTCCTGATGTTTCACCTGCATCTATGGCAGGCATTCTCAGAGGTTGTGAGTTATGTTGGAAACTAGGAAAATTGGGTTTATATATCTGTGGAAAGTCTAGGGTGGGAGAACTCTTGTCTGTTGAAGCTAGGTGTGGATGTTTCAATTGGTCACCTTGATTAGCATTTGATGGCCTGACAGTTTTTCGGTGTGGCTTGTTACTGTCTGAAGGAATCCTTTGTTGAGAGGTGCTTAACTGTCCCTGATTGTTTTCTGTCTGGAGTTCCCCTGTGTTTGAATGTTGTTCTTTATTTACTGTTATAATTTTAAGAGTTTTTTTAATACTGGTAGCAAGATTTTGATCATTTTCATTGTTTCTTCCTTTCTGTTGAAATTGTCCACATGCTTCTTGTGGATTTCAATGGTTTCTCTGCGTAGTCTGACATGGTGGTTGTTAGAGTGGTCCAGCATGTCTGTGTTCTCAAATAATATGCTGTGTCCAGGTTAGTTCATCAGGTGCTCTGCTATGGGTGACTTCTCTGGTTGAATGATTTTGTAGTGCCTTTCATGTTCCTTGATTCGTGTTTGGACAATGCTGCATTTGGTGGTCCCTGTGTAGACTTGTCCACAGATGCATGGTATACAGTAGACTCCTGCAGAGGTGAGAGGATCCCTCTTGTCCTTTGCTGAATGTAGCGGTTCCGGCCCAGCTTACCTGTCCGAACGCATCTCTCCCTATTGACCATCTAGCTCTCTAAGATCATCTGGGGAGGCCCTGCACTCGGTCCCGTCTTCTTTCATACACAAATTTTTAAAATGTTGTGCATACAGTTACTTTTAGTCTATGCGTATAAGATGTATACAAAACAAAAATAAATTTCATATCAAAACTTGCGTCCCATTTCCAGGATATCTCAGTATAAAAAAGTACAGGTATCTCAAAATATGAAGAAAAAAATCCAAAATCCAAACAATTTCTGGGCCCAGATACTCAGCCTGTACAAATAAAGTAGATGAAAGGATGTTCATGTTGCTTAAATATCACTTCCTCACAACTGAAACAGAAAATAGTTGAAGAATCTCTTACGAAAATCTTCACATTTGACATTCCTCAAATACATTTCACTGCCTTTTGGGAAAAGTTGGTAGTTCAGAAGGTTGCAAGGAGGATACTTTCCCACAATCTCTTACTCATTTCTAAAACGTTTAATAATTATTTTTATTTGGACTTATACACAGGTTTGAACAAGAAACTGAAGAAAAAAGGAGATGCCCCAGAGAAGGATGATACAGAAAACCATAAGGTATAAGAGAACATGCTGTAGTGACATTAAGAATGGACAGAGTCTTGCAAACCTGGCAGTGAGTCCATAAGAGCTTTGGAATGCCAATTTTTAATATGGTGTTTAACTGGTAAATCCTCAAGTCTGCAAGTGTACTAATGAGATCATTCTTAAATCTTGCCGTTGGTGTTCTTGTGTTTTGGCTACAGTAACAAATTGGTTGCATCTAAATTTTATGTAAAATTTTTCAACCTCATTCACAGAAACAAGAGTTTTTTTAAAAATAGTATTAAATAAATTAACATTTAACAAATACAGTATTATTCATTAAGCAGTTGCTGCAAGTATGAAAGTAGGGTGAGAAACAGGCATGGGGCTATGAGCATGTCCCACTTGCCCAAGTATTTAATTTTTTGTGTTTTAAAGTATATTTAAAGTTAAAAATCGATACATGTGTAAAACAGACTTAAAAATAACTGAAGTTGTTTTTAATGAACTATTCCTTAAATTTGATTAAATGCATCAAAAATTTACTCATTATTTAAGAACTCACCCATACACGATTAATTGTATTTGTTTTATTTTTCAAAAGATTCATTTTATTTATCATATTTCAATATATTTGTTATACATCATTTGTTTTACAGCAGACATATAATATTCAGTACAATGCATTCTCTTTTTGCATCTGTTATTTTTATGCTTATACATATTTTCTGTCTCTCAACATCGTGTTCCCTTCTCCCCGAGCCACTCCTTTTATATACTATCTATCCAAAAAATTCATTTCTTCTTGTGGAGGTTACTTTCTGTCTTCCTTTTTGAATCCTCTTTCTTTTTAAATCCTCTTTCAATAATTTTTTCATACATCATCAAAATCACTTTGTTTTAACTTTTAATTTACATGTCAGCTTGTCATTTATTGCCAATTTCCATACTTCCTTATACCACTCTTCTATTTGTATATTTATTTCCTTTTTCTAATTCCTTTCTATAAGCAGTCTTGCTATTGTTAATAAGTTTGTTATCTCACCTTTGTCCTCTTTTTCAGTTGTTTATTATTATATAATGATAATAAAGCTATACTAGGACTTCTTTCTATTTTAAAATTCATTATATCCTCTCACTCAATACTTTCCACCAAAATTATTTACATATTTACACTGCTACCACATATGTATATATGTGCCCTATTCCTGGCATCCTCTCCAGCAATTTTTTAAATAATTTTTATTTATATTTGCTATTCTTATTGGTATTAGATACCATTTCCATTGTATTTGTTTTATAACATATCTTTATTTTTGACTAAACGTTGTCATACACTCACTATGCCATAAAACCCTTGCCTTTCCTGTGTCTTAAGAGATTGCTGTCTGAATTGGTTCAGTCCATCTCTCCAGGTTGTAGACTACGCTTGCTAAATTATCATAAGGGATTATTTGTGGGGTTCAGATCCACCAGGGGAATCAAATCCATTTTCATCGAGAGCCACATCAGCCTTATGGCCATTGAATCCATGGAATGAGAATCTGGGGATATAGAGGGCCAGCTATAATTTTTTACATAGTGGTTGGTGTGGTTTAATTTTTAATCCAGTTTGGTCCCCAGATGTTATTTATTTATTTATTTATTTATTTACAGTATTTATATTCCGCTCTTCTCACCCCGCAGGGGACTCAGGGCAGATTACAATGTATATATACATGGCACACATTCAATGCCATAGACCAGGGGTCCTCAAACTAAGGCCCAGGGGTCGGATGCGGCCCTCCAATGCAATTTACCCAGCCCTTACTCAGGGTCAACCTAAGTCTGAAATGACTTGAAAGCACACATCAACAACAACAACAATCCTATCTCATCAGCCAAAACTAGGCCCACACTTCCCATTGAAATACTAATAAGTTTTAAAAAATGTTTTACATTTTAATTATTGTATTGTTTTAAGTGTCTTTTGCACTACAAATAAGATATGTGCAGTGTGCATAGAAATTCATTCATTTTTGTTTTCAAATTATAATCCGGCCTTCCAACAGTTTGAGAGACTGTGACCTGGCACTCTGTTTAAAAAGTTTGAGGACCGCTGTCATAGACACACAACATATATAGACAGACACACAAAGGCTACTTAACATTCCAGCTTTTGATGATGGTATTCTGGCCACCAGGGGAGCTGTCGCTTCACCGTCCATTTGTGACACTGATGAAGAACTTCCTCATTCTTTGCATGCTTGTTGGAGATTTTTATGGTGTCGTAAATTAGTTAAATTAGCCTCTTCGCATACGCGGTATCTAAATTTCCTACTTGACACATGCAACTGTCTTTCCGGCTGCAAAGGTTGACAGCAAACTACACAAATTGGTCAGAAGCTCACTCTGACCCGGGCTGGCTTTGAACTCATGACTTTTCGGGTCAGTAGTGATCTTAATGCAGCTGTGCCACAGTCCTGGTGTTACTGAATGACAGCTCTCTTCACTTTTTATTATCTGCCATGCTAACTGGGGATAATGGGAATTGCAGCCCAATCACACTTTTTAGCTCTGAGACTAGGGAAAAGTTAAAGGACATTTAAAGCCAGACATCGTACTCCAAGCCTTTATCTAAATTCAAAATCCAGTATTCCGATTAAGCAGACCAAACGGCAGCCTTCTAGATGTTACTGTATCGTAATTCCCATCATATCTAGATTTGATGTCTAATGATGAGGAATACAGGAGTTGTAGTCCAGTATCTGGAGGGCCGCATAAAATGAGCTGGAGGACCGGATTCAGCCACAGGCCTTGAGTTTAACACATGTGACCTAAAGCATATGTAGCATTTGGGATGTGTATAATATTGTATATGTACTTAAACACAGGAGGTTTTTTTCATGCTCTGCACATGTGGATCCTATGTGTCTGGAAAGAGAGTCATAATAGTCTCCTCTTAGGGGTACAAAATGAATTTGCATTATTCAAGCTGTCAGGGCCAGGAGGATGAAAGACTGCCTGGGGAGCCCCATCAAAGCCATACAGAGACCCCGCTAGAATAAAGGGATGATAGTGTAACAAATAAATAACATTGATTAAACCATGAATCCTTAGTCCAGTCCAATTGAACAGAGAGTGGTGCTCTTAATCGCTTTGCTTTCATTATAAAGTGCTTTCTTCCTTGACAATAAAAGTGTTTTGTAAACAGATAGGCTATTATAGCTGTTCCTGTTGTGAATTAGTAAAGGCAGATTTTCAATGAGACACAAAAACATCTGCAACCTATATTCTGTGAAATGTTGTGCAAACAGATCCTATCTGTTCCAATTCTAACAGGCCGAAATGTCTCTCCTGGTGATGGATGAGGAGGAGGATGAAAGGAGACACTTCAATTATGACAAGATAGTGGAACAGCAGAACCTCAGCAAGAAAAAGAAAAAGCTCTTAATGAAAAAGAAGGAACTGTTGACAGATGATTTCCAGGTAATGTTATGTATTGCTTATTTCTGAAATATAATTAAAACTAGTTAAAATAGAGCAATTGCTACATTATCATTTGCATGGAAACATATTTTTAACATTCCTCTGAAAGTGGCATGTGAAAGGTTGGATTCTAAGCAATCAATTTTGCCCCAGAAGTCTCAAATTTCTTTTTGTGTTTATCATAGGTATTTGATTTTCTCTCATGTGGATACATGTATAAGGACTTGTATTCCCTCAAAATAATAATTAATTATTGGAGTGCATGTGAAGAAACACTACTTGGTGTATGGACCTTTGCCCGAAGATATGGGGAGAGCTGAACATTCTTCTCTTTCTCTTGGGTTTTGAGTTATATACTGTATATATCTCAAAGCCCAAGAGAAGAGTTGCATGCCGCTTAACAATGTAAATATCTTATTATAATATTATATTATATTATGTTATGTTATAATAATTATTATAATTATATTGGATCTGCATGCATCATTCAAAAATACATCACACAGTCTGAGATGCTTGGGAAATGTTCAGCTTGTGATTTTGTGATTCGAAATCCAGCATATAGATCTTGTTTGCTGTGACATACTGTGTTCCTGTGTCAGTAAAATAATAATGATGATGATGATGATGATGATGATGATGATAAGTTGGGCATAGTAACCACCTGTTTAATAAAGAAACTTCAAGTTTAACATTAGGAGATCCAAGCTTGGAATCATTCTCTTCTATGGTCTCAATTTGCATCCTATCTGACTTCTTCCACCTGTATGCATAACCCACAAATGTTGACATGAGCAGAACAACAACACATAATCCAAACTAATATTTGAATCATGGGAATATCCCTGAACTTTTAGTAGTTTTCTAAGGTGGTAGAACTTGTTGTTTCTTATTGTAGGAGGAATTGGTCTTGACCTATAAAACCCTGTACGGCTCCGGCCCAGCGTACCTGTCTGAACATATCTCCTTCTACATCCCGCCTAGGAATTTAAGATCTTCTGGAGAGGCCCTGCTCTTGGCCCTGCCCTTGTCACAAACGAGACTGGCAGGGACGAGGGACAGGGCCTTCTCAGTGGTGGCCCCCCACCTGTGGAATTCACTCCCTGGGGAAATTAGGTCATCTTCATCCCTCCTCTCTTTTAGAAGGAAATTAAAAACATGGATATGGGACCAAGCCTTTGGGTAATCTTGCAGACTGACTAGGACAATGACGACAATAGCTATGGAAACGGATTATGATAAGCTGAATGGAATCACTAATCACAGAACTCGGCGAGTTGACGACCACCAGGCTGGCTTCTTTTCTAGTAGATTTTATTGTATTAACTCAATGTTTTTAGCTATTTATAATTACTGTTTTGTTGTGTATTCTATTGTGTTTAATTATAGGCATCGAATATGGAAGCTGCCCTGAGTCCCCTCCTAGGGGGTTGAGAAGGGCGGGGTAAAAATATCCGAAATAAATAAATAAATAAATTGCTGTTTTCCTGTATGGCATAGGGATGCTTCATACATTTCACATTTTCTTTTATCAAGCCAGTCTCTGTATAGGGGGTGAAAGTAATTTGAACAAAATGCAGTGTGGGTGTATAATTGACAAGGAGTTCATAGATTAGACGGGCAATGGGAACCAAGTAATTGTGCTTGTTGGATTTGTATATGAATGTAATACAATTTGTATTATAATATAATTTGTATATGAATATAATACAAAAAATATATAAGGATTTTTTTTTCATTTGTAAAACTAATTTTGGCTTTCTTGTTCTTCTCAGGTCAATGTGGGCGATGCCAGATTCCAAGCCATGTATACTTCCCATTTGTTTAACTTGGATCCATCAGATCCAAACTTTAAGAAGACAAAAGCAGTGGAAAAGATTTTGGAAGAGAAAGCTCGCCGAAGACAGGAAGGGTTGACTAAAGCAACAGAGAGAGAGGACAATATAGTGGAGAGGGAATCTGCAGCAAGTAAATCCTTAGATCCTGCACTGTCCATGCTCATCAAATCTGTCAAGAATAAAACAGAACAATTTCAAGCAAGGAAAAAACAGAAAGTCAAATAAATGAACCTCTTCAATTGGTGAAAATCCCTGGACTTTGGAAGAAATCCGTATATTTTTGTTAAGCCCAAACAACACCTAAGCAGTTCAGACTGAAATGCTTACATAGTTACCATATAAATGGTAAAGCTCATCCTAGAAACAAGTGTAACATACTAAAGATGTTTAATACTTTGGGTTGTTTTTTTTTTTATTTAAAGCAGTAGATATTGCCTCCAGAACCAATATAGGTTGAATATCACTTATGCAGAAGTCAAAATGAAATAGTGACACCCGTGCCTTCTAATAGTTCAGTGAGCAGAAACATTGTTTCATACACAAAATTATGTAAAGCATGATCTTCATGTTATCTGTATGAGTTGAATATGAACAATAAATGAAATTTGTGTTTAGACCTGGGTTCCATCTCCAGGATATACTGACATGCATATAGAAATATTCCAAAACCTAGAATGCTGGTTGCAAGCAGTTTGGATATGGGACACTCAGCCTGTATATTAATATGATTAACATGATATCCTTCATGTTAAGCAAAATGGCTTAACTGTAAACATTGGATGAACGCCTTAAATATGTAATTAGTACAGATGTAAATGAAAATATTATTTCAGTTGATACAATTCTTTCATCTGTAATGGTATTAAATTAAGTTACTTGAGTAAATCTTTTTTAAAAAAACTGGTGCTTTAACCCAAATTATTTTGAATGCCATTGTTATAAAAAGTTCTACTTTTTTAGAGGTTTTGCATCTGTGTAGTCCTGTATTTTTTACTATTATGTCAATTCATTGGTAAAAATTCCATGTATTACAACAACAAAACAAAACTTTATTTATATACTGCTCTATCTCCCCGAGGGGACTCAGAGTGGTTTCCAAGTAACATCATCAATACATACAGCGTAAACAACATAAAAATAAAATTAACAAAGCAATATAAGCAGGAAAAAAAATCACAATAGGACATATATATTTAAAATAATCCTGCCTGTTCAAGGCAATTTAAAAAGATGGGGCCAAGGCTAGTGTAGTTTTATATTGTTTACCAGTTTTATGTTGTTTATTGTTCGTGTTTTCGGTTGTGTTTTGGTTTTATTTTATTGTAATTTGTTGTTTGGGCTTGGCCTCATGTAAGCCGCTCCGAGTCCCCATTGGGGAGATGGTGGTGGGGTATAAATAAAGGTGGTTATTATTATTATTATTATTATTATTATTATTATTATTATTAGTGCATTTTCTAGAAGGCCCGGGAAGTCCAATGCTAAAGCAGGCAACAACAATAATAGGTATAGTGTATTAAGTTGCTCATTTATTCAATACTATGATTAGACACAATAAGGAATTTCTGTATTAAGCATCTGAGGAACTACTATATTTACTCGAATCTACGGCACACCTTTTTGGGCTGAATTATGTTGCCAGAATCAGGAAGTGCATTCCATTCATGTAATATGTTAAAGCAAGGACTAAGCCAGGAGAAGGCTTCGAAGGTGGATCGAAAGCCAAGGAGAAAATGCAGGAGAGAAGCCAAGAGAGAGCTCAGGAACTGGGGAGGAAATGTGGGGCAAACGCGAAAGAAGGCAGGAGAAGACTTGGAAGGCAGGCAGAGAGGAAGCCAAGGGGCAAATGGATGAGAAAGAGGAGCTGCAGCAGGTGCCAAGCCATTTCACAAGGGTAGACAATACTACACAGCTGCCTGCCTTTGGGCAGTCTCCACCTTAGGGAAGGCATGAGGCAGTAATTAATGGGCAACACCCCCTCCCAATAAATGTAGCAGAACAACTAAGCTTTCAGACAGGTGTCCTATTAATCACCATCAGATGATCCCATAAGTTTTTTTCTGTGTCTTGTTGGCAGGGGAAGGTAAAAATTCAAGCAGATGTCATTTATCACCAGAATATTTGTAGCACTAAAAAGGTAAAGGTTTATTTCCCCTGACATTAAGTCCAGTCATGTCTGACTCTGGGGGGTGGTGCTCATTTCCATTTCTAATCAGAAGAGCCGGCATTGTCCATAGACACCTCCAAGGTCATGTGACTAGCAAGACTGCATGGAGCACCGCTACCTTCCTGCCAAGGCGGTGCCTATTGATCTACTCACACTTGCATGTTTTTAAACTTCTAGGTTGGCAGAAGCTGGGGCTAATAGCGGGAGCTCACCCCGCTCCCCAGATTTGAACCACCAACCTTTTGATCAGCGAGCTCAGTGGTTTAACTTACTGGTACCTATTGATCTACTCACACTTGCATGTTTTTAAACTTCTAGGTTGGCAGAAACTGGGGCTAATAGCGGGAGCTCACCCCGCTCCCCAGATTTGAACCACCAACCTTTTGATCAGCGAGCTCAGTGGTTTAACTTACTGGTACCTATTGATCTACTCACACTTGCATGTTTTTAAACTTCTAGGTTGGCAGAAACTGGGGCTAATAGTGGGAGCTCACCCCGCTCCCCAGATTTGAACCACCAACCTTTTGATCAGTGAGCTCAGCAGTTTAACTTGCTGCGCCCCAGTTCTGCAAGCCTGCTATATAGAGTACCTCTCTCCAGTATATTTTGCAGGGACAAGTAAATGACTCACAATGCAACCTGGTATCAGGTAGGTGTGAAAGGAACAGAATATGCTTCCAAATTTAGACTTAATTTTCTCCTTTTCTGGACTTGACAGTTGCATGTTTCAGCATTTAATTGGCAATTTAATCTCCTAACAGGCTTAGCTGCCAACTAAAAGGTACAGACTCTGGGAGAAGAGGATGATCCAAATAAACTGCTTCCAAGATGCAAGCTTTCTTCTTCTTGGATTTCTTTGAGAGCATCCCAATCCCTGCATATTTCCAATTTTCTATTCCTGGACTGCAGCTCCCAGCAATCCTCCAGATAGATAGATTAGATAGAGGTAGGTAGGTCGATCGATCGATCAGGAGGACTTCTGGGAGTTGCAGTCCAAGAATAAGTAGTGAAAGAAGAAAAGGGAGAAAGAGGAAGGGAAAGAAAAGGGGGGAAGGAAGGGAAGGGCAAGAGAAGGAAGTAAGGAGAGAAAAGAAAAAAGGGAAGGAAGGAGATCGAGAGAAAGGAGGAGAGAAAGAGAGAGGGAAGGTTGGGCACAGCAATGCGTGGTGGGTACAGGTAGTGCTTTATAAAAGCATAATGCCAAAATAGGATGGATGGTTGCCACTCACTCTTGACGCTGGCCAAATTGTTATATATTACCTCGTCTATTCAGAATGACCCATATTTTGTGAATTAGGTCTCAAAGCAAGCTAGTATGATCTTACAATTCAGAAAACACTTCTCTGTTTTGCCTGTTTTGCCCCAGACACATTCCAGATGCTTGTTCTGAGCTGAGACCTTGATTCAGACAGTGGTGAAAATCTCTGATGAGTAAATCTAATGCCAAACGTCCTTCATGAGAGGAAGTGAGAAGCATGTTTTATAAGCATATCCAAAGCTCTTTTGCTATTACAAACATATTGTTCTGTCTTTGTATTAGAATAAATATGCTCTTTACCCTCAGGCAACAGATGGAAAATGAAATAGAAAGTAAATCAAATTTAATATAGTACGTTTCAAAACAACAGCCATAGAGAATAACAGCCAAGGCTAATAACATGGAAAGCAGGTTCATCTTGCATTATAGTAGTGCTGTTGTATGAGTGCATAATTTCCTGCCCTCAGGGTCACTTCCAGGAGGAAACCCATACCTATCCTTTCACAATCTTAGAGGGGGTAGATTCAAATCGCACTATGGGGATAATTGTACACACACATGTGCACGGACATGTATATCACCATGCCACGACCTTTCTGTAGCGATGGGATTGTGTGCTCCTGCAAAGCAAAAAGCTATGCTAATGGCAGCAGTGCAGCTGGTAGTGTCTCCCATATCAGACAGGCTTTTGTTGAGGACTAAATGTGCCAAACAGCTATTTAAACAGAAGCTGTCGTATGGGATGACACTGGCAAAGGATCCCAGATAAAATAATGACACCATGTTTGTTAGTACTACCTAGTTCTTTAGCCATGAAACCCCTATGATGAAATGATCCAATATAGTTTCAGATGATGAAACTCTTAATGTTCTGCTGGAAAAGAGCACAGGACAACAAAGAGGCATCCTGTGGTGAATGACGCAACTGAAGTCAAGCCAAGGACATTCAGCAGTTGATGTGGTGAGATGCAAAAGCAAAGTCTGAAGCTGCACAGAACACAGAAACCTGGACTGTGAGAAGCACCAGTCAGGGAAATTTAGACAAATAAATAAGAAATAGAATGTATAAATATTGCAATACTTGGAGTGTGTGAGCTAAAGTGGTCAAGAATGGGACATTTTCAGTTCAATAATATATAGGAAGAAACTCAAAGATTATTTATTTAGGAGTCCAGAGAGAAATTGATATCACACTGAATGGGACACGTTCCTCATTGTTAGTACATTGTGCTATGTTGAAAAGAGCATTACCATAACCTCTTTAACCACAGTTCCAATGTAGCTGAAGAAACCAGGGATGATCTTGCAGCACTGCCTAGTTTGGAGAAAGTCAAACAAAGTCATGAACCAATTTAAAAAATAACAAAGCCAGGAGACCTGATGGGATCCTTGTTGAAATCTTTAAAGAAGGCAGGTCCAAGCTGACACAACAACTTCACAAACTTATTGAAAAAGTGTGGATGATTGCGAAGATCCCAGCGGACTTCAGGGATGCCATTATCATCACTCTTTTCAAAAAAGGAGAAAGAACAGATTGTGGGAACTATCAAGTTATCTCCCTTTTAACCACCGCCGGGAAAATCCTTGCAAGAATCCTTGCAAATATGATTTTCACCGCATGACAGCTCCAAGAAAAATGCAGGAAACAAAATCATCACCTTTACATGGCATTCATTGACCTTGCAAATACCTTCGACACAGTGAATCATAAAGCTCTCTAGATCATCCTCTTGAAAATCAGATGCCCTGATACATTTATTTATTTATTTATTTTATTTACTTTGCTTATATACCACTGTTCTCAGCCCGGGGGCGATTCACAGCGGTGTACAACATAGAAAGAACAAGGTTCAAAATTCAAGACACAATATAAAATATCCTGTAGCTTCTCCATGATAACATGATAGCAACAGTCTTGGACAGGAATGACTCCCAAAATGACGCATTTCCAGTGAGACGAGGTGTCAAAATGGGATGCATTATTGCCACAACCTTATTTTTGATCTTAACAACCATGATTCCACAAATTGCTGGGTTCAGGTTATATACATATATTGGATAATGGAAGACACCAAGGAATTATCGGAAGAAAATCCAGCTGTGCTTTATGGTTTCTAGCAAAGTCTTTCATTGTATAGAACATGAAAATGATGGATCACTCTTAACAAAATGAGCATATTCTCATGTTTGAATATCCTAATGTGTAACCTGTATGCGGGCCAAGAGGAAAAGAAAAAATATTCTATTTTTCCACTGTTAGGAGAAATGGAATAGTTTCCAATTGGCAAGTGCATCAGGCAAGGCTACATTTTATAATCCTATTTGTTTACCTTGTATACTGAACACAGTTATTACAAAAGATGGATTAGATTCTGAGGAAGAAGACATGAAAATTAGGGAAGGAACATCAATAAGATAAGATAAGCAAATGACACCATAGTACTAACAGAAAATAGCAAAGACTTGGAACAACTACTGAAGAACATCAAGGAAGAAAGTGCAAAGGAAGCTTGAGAGTTGAATATGAAGAAAACGAAAAATGATGACCCCAGATTATTTAAAGTAGATAACAAAGACATTGAGATGTTCAAACATTTCCTTTACTTGGACTCAGTCTTTAATCAAAATAGAGACTGCAACCAAGAAATTAGTAATAGATTAGGACCTAGAACAGTGGTTCTCAACCTGTGGGTCCTCAGGTGTTTTGGCCTACAACTCCCAGAAATCCCAGCCAGTTTACCAGCTGTTAGGATTTCTGGGAGCTGAAGACCAAAACATGTGGGGACCCACAGATTGAGAACCACTGACCTACAAAGTCCTACATGGCTCCAATCCAGGTTATCTGAAGGACTGTATCTCTTTCTATGAACCTGGGAGACATTTACAATCTACAGTAGAGGCAAGTTTACCAGTTGTTGGGATTTCTGGGAGTTGAAGGCCAAACATCTGGAGACCCACAGTTGGAGAACCACTGACTTTAGAAGGACAGCTATGAAGAAACTAGAGAATACACTCAAAAATACCAAACCACAGTTGCCTGTGTGACACTATTTGCACTCTCTATTTATGTCTGTGGAAACTGCACAGTGATGAAGATCAAGTCCTTTGAAATGTAGTTCTGTAGACATGTTTTATGGAAACTTTGAAGTGCTAAGAGACAAATAAATGGGCTCTAAGCAAATCAAGCCTGAACACTCTCTAGAAGCCAAGATGACTAAACTTAATCTGTCATACTTTAGATATATCGTGAGTAAAGGTCCAGTCGTGTCTGACACTGGGAGTTGGTGCTCATCTCCATTTCTAAGCCAAAGAGCCGGTGTTGTCCATAGACACCTCCAAGGTCATGTGGCCAGCATGACTGCATGGAGCACTGTTGTGAGTAGCATTAGAAAATATAATAATGCTTGGTAAGGTAGAAGGCAGGAGGAAAAGAAGAAGACCTCATTACAGCCGGATAGAATCAATTAAGGAAGCCACAGCTCGGGGTCTGCAAGAGCTGAAGAGAGTTGTAGATGTCTGAGCAACTTGGAGGTCTCTCATTTATAGGATTGCCAGAAGTCAGTGTTGACTTGACAGCACTTAGCAACAACAAATACACACAGAGAGAGACACATGTGCACAGGTAACAGCAAAATATTATTTCATTTACAAAAAAAGAAGGGGGATAACTGTTTCCAACTCTACTGCTTTTTTGGTATATAGTTCTCTTTTCTGACATTGTTCTGTTGAATAGGTCAAGTGGAGTTGAATGATTTGTCTGTGGTGTATTTGTTTTGGCATGTGTTGATATCTGTGCATAGTCAATGTAGGAGACAAGAGAGAAGGGGACAAAGCGGCTATGGGATGTGATTTGGTTTCAAGTGTGCTATGAAATTGCACCTTTTATAGCACACAGCTGAGTTTTCAAAGATTTCATTTAAAAAGCACTGGCTGATGGAAACTCTTGGGCAAGGTTTAATCATTTGTATCAGAAACATGAGCATGTTGGAGCAACCACAGATATTTGGACTTGGCCAACTAGTGACTTTATTTGGAATGCTTTCATGGCAGAGCTTTAGGAAGGAACTTTATTTTGAGGAAATGCATAAAACATACTTAATTTATGTTCCAGATGCCATAAAAAGCCCTTGTCCTCATGGGCATTTGAAGCAATCACTCAATTCAACCCTATTACATGACTGATTTCTGGCTTTACTCCTCGGCTTTCTGTATTAATGTTGAAGTAAGTTGCATACAATTAAATGGTACTAAACAACAAATCACAATTCACATATCTGCAACAGTTTACAATTAGGAGTCACCGGAGTGAGGAAGACTGAAAAGGTAACCTAATCTTCTCCAGTTATTTATCGTGTCAGGAGCCAACCAAAACAGTTGTATTGCATTTGTCGCTTTTAATTAACTGCACTATTAAGTCTTGGTCACTTACTAGCACTTTAGCAGGCACATGCCCACAGACTACAACTCACTCTAAGACTTGCCTGCTATTTTATGGATTTCGATTAGATGTGTTCAACTATGTTGCTCCTTAGTCCCCTTGCATTGTGCACTTTAAAGATCTGCATTTCCACTTCGTTAATTTGGAGGGGGCTGAGAGGGCTGGAGGGTATGGAAGTTTATGGGGTGAAGGAGGGGAGAGAGTGGTGAGGAGCATCAGTTTTTGGTGAAGACCAGTTAACAAGTATTATTGGACCATGGGCTGGAATGAGAGGGTAGGGCATACTGGGGGAGGGGGGAATTCCAGTGGCTGCCCCCCATTGGAGTAGTTTTGGGAAAGGGGAGATACAGGAAAGGGAGAGAGTATTAGTAATACCAAAATGGTATCCTGACAACATAAGGCTGAGTACCGAGGGTCCCTCCGGATTAAGGGTGGTGCTGTTAAACGCCAGATCTGTCAATGGGAAAACAGCTTTCATTCAGGACCTAATCCAGGATGAGGGTGCAGATCTGATATGTATAACAGAGACCTGGTTGGATGAGGGTGGTGGTGATGGGGGGGGGGGGGGTTAATCTCACCTTGCTTTGTCCACCAGGTTTTTCCTTGCAGCACCAGCTGAGATCTGGGGGGTGAGGAGGCAGGGTCACAGTGGTCTATAGAGATTCCATCTCTTTGACCAGGTGTCCCATCCTGCAGTCTGCCATATTTGAGTGTGTCCACCTGAGAGTAGGTGACTGGGACAGAATAGGGATTGTGCTAGTGTACCGTCCACTCCAATGCACCACACCCTTGCCTAAACTAGCCAGGATGATCTTGGACCTGGCGTTGGAGTCCCAATGGCTCATGGTGCTGGGGGACTCCAATGTCCATGCAGAAACCACCCTGCCAGGAGCAGCTCAGAACTTTATGCCCACCATGGCAGCCATGTGGCTGTCCCAACTAGTATCTGTCCCTACTCACAGAGCTGGGCACACACTAAACTTGGTTTTCTACTTCACAATGCCACTGACATTGGTGTGATGAAGGAATTCATCTCGCAAGGCTGGTATTCCACAGCAATTGCACGATCATAGAAAAAAGATACATATTAAAGGTGTGAAAAACAGCTGACATTCATAATTCATTTTAAAGATTCGGCTGGCCCCTGCTTCGATTAGCAAAGATTCAGAGGGGTTCCGTTCCAGAATCTCAGAAGCTTTGTAATTGCTTCGTTAATATTAGTTCTATTAGTGGCAATGTGGGAAATTTGCAAGGCTCGTTTCTCTGTCATTTTTATGGCTATCAGGATGAAACTTGGCACACATGTAGGCAACATTTTTTACTTTAACCTGCCAAGAAGGGGGGGGGGGGTCGTTTCCAATTCAGTTTCTTTATAGCATTGGATGTTTGCCAATATTTGTTATATACGCCCCCCTTGGGAGGATAGGGCGGGATATTCATCTATATAAATAATAATGTCATGTTCGTTTGTGGGATTAACATAACTCAAAAACCCCTTGATGAATTGACATCAAATTTGGCCACATTACACCAACTAAACCAATGTATGTCCTTCACTCAAAAAAAAAAAACCCCAGAAAGAACTTAAAACCCCCCGAAAAGCTAAATGATTATACAGAGCATGCATTAAAACAACCCCTCCCACCCCTCCCTCCTGCACGAGGGGGGAAAAAAACCAACAGCTGAGAGAGAGGCTGCTTGAGAGTGGGAGGGAAAGGTGGCCCGTATAGCCCTCTTGCTACCCACTGCCTCTTTCTTCCTAAAGGATTGAGAGGGGGGGGGGAGGGAGGACACCCTCCTCCGGATCCACCCCCTCCCCTCCCCTCTCCTTCCTTTCCTTTCCTTTCCCTTCCTTTCCCTCTTGGCTGCCTGGGACTCAGGGTGCTTGGGTCAGCAGCATGGAGGTGCCTCCGCTGGGCTGCTGGAAACTCACACAGGAGGGAGTGCATGTGCATGTGTAGGTACACACACACACCTATATGCACACACATATCTCTACACATTTCAACTCCCAGAAAGCTTACCCATATTGAGTTATGGGAAGGAATTCTGGGAAATAAAGTCCAGTATTCAAAGAAAGGACAAAAATAGGAATCGCACGATCTGTGAGTTAGGAAAGGCTGTCCAGGAAGGCACAATCAAAACACTCCTGAAAGATGGCCATCCATTTTTACTTTATAGCAACCCTGGGCTATAATATCTACTATAATAATATCTATATATCTGTCATAAATATATATATATAAGTCTCTCTCTCTCTCTCTATATATGTCTATGAAATCTGTATGTCTATAACAATAAGATCTACATGTCTATAATAATATCTGTATGTCTGTAATAATAATGTCTATATGCCTATAATAATATCTATAGGTATATAATAATATCCGTATGTCTATAATAATAATATCTGTCTGTCAATAATCTCTATACATCTATAATAAAACCTATTTGCCTATAATAATATCTATGTCTATAATAATGTCTATATACGTATAATATGTATACATCAATAATAATAATAATAATAATAGCTACATAATATCTATAATAATAATAATAATATCTATATGCCTATAATAATATCTATAGGTCTGTAATAATATCCATACATCTGTTGCCCGTTTTTGCTCAAAAGATATTTAGCCCTGTGCTCCTTAAATTTTTTATCAGTTTTAGACTAATTTATGCAATGCTTAAAGTTATTTGGAGGTTCATATTTCCGAATCGTCTGAATCTCTAAATTATGAAGTGGAGTTCCAAAGTTTTGCACACTCCTAATACATTATTGCATCCCTCTTTATTCACACATTTGTGCCCATATTGCCACACAATAATCCTACTATTGTACTTTCACATGCCCTCGTAACCCTTCCTTCCTGCACTTCTAGCGCCGCATAACTTTTATATAGCAATTTTGCAATAGTTTAACAAAAAAGGCAAAAATAAACTAACACAAAACAGACAGCTAGAGAACAGTAAAGGAGAATGGGCGAGGAGAAGAATCCCACTTTCTGATGTCATTTTACTGTTAGCATGTTGGTAGAGAAGCAGAAGGGACCCATCAAGTGACAGGAACACTATTGCAAGTTATTGATGATTTGATCAGAGGGAGGAGTCAGATGGCTAGCGTGATGTTACTTTCCCAGCCTCCATGATAAAGTGTGGAGACCTGCTACTATATCAACAGACATTCAATGTGATAGGTTCCACTTTCTTAGATAGAAGATTTAGAAATAATGACACGATCCTTCACCTGTGTAACCATTACAAAGAAGACATTTCCCTTTCCTTTTTAAGTTAGGGAAGAAGAAAAAAGTAGTAATGGCATTGCTCGAGCAATAAATGTTAAAAAATTCAGTAAGAGTACCCCTGAGAATGTGCTTGTGCATGCAAACGCATTTAAAAATCAATTTAGTATCAAGCTGTTTCAAAGTTGGCAGCCTCTTATGGCAATTACCCAATGTGTAATCCAGGCACTTGAAGATCTTATTACAAGTTGGAACCAGAAGAGGTTTTGATTTATTTAATAATACAATGGGAAAGATCAGACGAATAAAGATAAACAGGCATGCGTGTTTTTTATTATTTCTGCTCTCTGGAATTAAATTTATTATTTCCAATCTATCACGACAGTTGGTTTTTATTCTCTTCCATATTTCTGCAATCTCCAAAAATAACACAGCTAAGCCAGGCTGACACATAGTTTCAATAAATGGTGCTATTGAAGAACAGAATGCACACACACATCAGTAGAAATATTATAATATATGGCAAACTGCATTTGAAATTAATGTAATTGTTTATTTTATAAATGTATTAATATTGTTTATTGGTTATGTAACTATCATTATAACAAGGGTGGCAAGTTTTAACAAAAGAAAGACTATTTGTTACTGTGGCATTTCACACATGAAAGCCCCAGTGCACCCCAGGTTGCAGATATTTAGAGGCTCTTTCCATATACAATCCCCTGCAATTGTGGGTAAACATTTGTAAGTTTTGTCAAAGACTTTCATAGCCGGAATTATTCGGTTGCTGTGAGTTTTTCAGATAAATTTAAGCCTAAAATTTAGGGTGGGTTATGTTGTGTACTCCTCTTCTGAGGAGGAGGAGGAGATAGAACAGGAGGCTGAAGATGTAGGAGTTGGGGATTTGGGGCCAAGTGTTAAGGAGGAAGAAGAGGACAAGGAAAACATACTGCCAGTTCCTACGTTTCAGGAACACCAAAGAGTGAAAGGAGAAGATCATCTAGAATGGCTGCAAGGACTCTGAGCAATTAGACCTCGCCCTAGGAACAGCTTTGCTGGGAGTTGAGGGCTATACATCAGCAGTAAAGCAAGTGGCCAATGCTGGCAGCAACCGTCTATGTAGTGCCTCTACGCTCCAGTCTCCTTCTTTGGAGCTCCAGTGAAGGTCCTTGCAAATACTTTTTGCCAAAGATTGTTTCATGTGTGATATAAGATTTTTGCTTTGCTTTTGGTATTTACCTTCTGTTCCTTTGCTGCTGTTTGTTACATTATTATCACTTTGCTGAAGTAAAGTTTTTTTAGTTGTTGTAAGGCTGTTTCTAGGGAAAAACAGGGCAGGTTAGGTGGGAAGTTTACATAGGTCCTGCTCCAGGTCCCCCCCCCCCCAATCCCCCATGGAAAGTATGCAGGACTCATCTTAAGAGGTTTAACGTGAAAGCAGTATGTTTGAAACTTTGGTGCCTGTCACTAAATTGTCACATCTTTCTTAAAAGATTGATTCTTTGTATTAATCTTAGATACTCCCCAAATCAGCTTACAACACGACCACCAAAACAAATAGCAGAGAAGCAGAGGGAAGAAGGAGAGCTGGATCAGGGGTTGAGCATGATGGATTTAGATGCAATTATGCTTATGTGATGGGAGATAATAAGGTTGTGAGAGTGAAAACAGGAGGAGAGGGATATTCAGCTAGTGTTGCTTGTAACTCAACTAAGTAATAAGCAATCCCTATTGAATATTCCTCTTCTATGTTACCACCTCCAGTTTTCTTTCCGGTATCACAGCTGAGACTTTCACTTTACAATTTTTCTGCTGAAAAGACAGAATTTTACAGAGAAGTCATCAGATTACGTTATCTTCTGTTTCTAAACCTGCCATATTTTCCAACCATTGCTTTCATTATCTCTCGTCCTCGCCAGCTGAGCTTGAGAAGCAGAGCCAACCCGGAAGATCTCAAAGTCCTGGTGGGTTCATAGGCAGAGATGCGGTCGGATAGGTAGCTTGGGCCGGAACCGTTTAGGGCTTTAAAGGCCAACGTAGGCATGTAGCCGGGGGGGGGGGGGGGGCTCGGGGGGCTTCAACCCCCTCTGAAATTCTCATGGTGGTTCACGAAAAGGCCTTACTGGTGCATTTTTTAAACTGTTATGTTTATTCATATCATGATCTGATCACCATACTCAATATATCCCATGTGCATGGGGGTATTGGGGTAATGATACAAAAGGTTTGCTAGGCTCGACCCTCTTTCACTCAGACTCAGCCCCCCCCAAAACTCACCCCCCCGAAACTCCCCCCTGAAAAAAATTCAGCCCCCCCCCCCCCCCCGAAACGAAATCCTGGCTACGGGCCTGGGCCAACGCCAGCACTTTGAATTCAGCCCGGTAGCAGATCGGTAGCCAGTGGAGTTGGCGCAACAGGGGGGTTGTATGCTCCCTGCGCTCCGCTCCTGTTAAAATCATGGCTGTCGAGCGTTGGACTAGTTGGAGCTTCCAAGCTGTCTTCAAAGGCAACCCCATGTAGAGAGAGTTGCAGTAGTCTAAACGGGATGTAACCAGAGCATGGACTACCGTGGCCAAGTCAGACTTCCCAAGGTACTTTTGCAACTCATGCTCGGGGACATAGCTGGAAGCAAAACCCAAAAGGCAAAGATCACATCAATATAAAAAGAGGTGAAAGCTAGCCAGTGAAGGGATCTGAGCAGCATTTTGAATGGCTGGATTCCTGTGTGGGCTGGCTTTTCTTTCAGGATTCAATTGTGAATAGATGTGCAAACTTTGCTTTGGCCTCTCCTCCTACTTCAGCACATGGGCTTTGACTTGAAGCAAGATAAAACAGAAAACACATGTGAATGCAAAACTTGTCCCAAATCTACCTAACCTAGAATGTGTACTTCCTTTGATTGATTTTTGTTCTTTCAGAATGGCCTTTCTATCTATATTTTGAAGAAGAAAAAAGTCCAGCTCAGAATGAATGTTTGGGTGTCTTCCCAGGCTGTCAATACAGTTATTTCTCCTATAAATCATTCTCAAGATTAAGAATTGTGATTTGGGGAGGCTGAGGACCAGAGGTGAGTTTGGCCTATGTGTGTGTGAGGCATCTGCAAGATAAAAGATTCCTAGAGACATTCCCAGTACTGAAAATAGTAGCAAGAAAACTGAATATTGCCTGTTGGACTGTCAGAAGTTTAGCGGTTAGAGATTTTGCGCACATAGCCATTCTTGCTCATGTCCCTGGATAGAAATAAAGGAGAACTCTAGCTACAAGCATTTTGATCTTTTGGGGGTTTGGCCTACATAGAGCTAGAATTGCAAAAGCTAAAGTCAGGCGAGACCACATCTTACTTAGAAACTCTTTGCCATACCATGCTCCATGCAATGGAAAGAATAGTGAGTGGGTGTTAAACAACTGGGACTCATAAGGAATGCTATTTTGGCTGATCCAGGGAAGCAGGCTGAAGCGTTTTAGTCATGTCAAGAAGGTGATTAGCTGAAGGAAGCATGTTGTGCTGGCAGAATATCAGGAAAAGGGACCCTTTCAAGTTGAAGAGAAGGAACAATTCTGAACAGACATGCCCTCCAGGCTTTTAAAAAGCTGCTGAAAAGGATCACGTTTTCCTTTTGGTAACAAGTGGGGGCTCCCAACCCATCTGCCCCACGCACAGCCTCATGTGTGTTTTTCTCTCTTCATTATATTTCTAGCCTGCCCCAACCCAGGTGGATTCCAATTGAAAATGAACATGCCTGAACCCTCCTACAAAAGGAGACAAAACTAAAACACATGTTCAGAACCTCAGACTTGTGCAAAGCTTATCCTGGAGCTCAGAGGAGCATGGTCACACTGGCCTCTATCAAGCTGCTTCTGAGAGCTTGAACAAAGCCTTCGGTTTGCACATTTCTAAAATGTGGGCAGTGAATGGTCAACCTATGGCTTGGCCATGGAGAAAGAGGGATGCTTTCATGGTTCTATGCTCTACCATGGCTTTATGAATTCCCAATGGACTTTGGTGGGTGGGGGGAAGTGGAGATGGGCTCTGTCTCTTTATACGAATGTATCCTTTGATTCCCTCCTTTGACTCCCCTTCCCATGCTATATAATATCTATCTATATATATAATAAAGAAGAGTGTTTGTTTGTATGGGAAGGACAGAGGTGCGGAGGGCGGAAGGTGTATGTGCCAGCGTTCTGATTGGCTGCCGCTGTGGTGCTATTTGCATATGGTCTCTGATTGGCCAGCTTCAATAGGAGCCCCTGGTGGAGAAGAGGGTTCATGGCAGAAACGGGGCATGACAGAAGGACATTTGCATATGGTCTCTGATTGGCCAGCCTCAAATCCAACATTCCGAGATGAGAAAGAGAGGAAAGGAAAGGCCAAAGGGGGCTGGGTCAGAACACTCCCAATACAGACCAAAATAGGCATACAGAGCCCCCATCACCCACTCTACATCCTACTGCAGTTTGGAGGAGTATGAACCATGGATGATGGGACTTGCAGTACCACCATTCACATTCTGAGACCGCTGTTAACCTTATCCAATGACTGATCAGGACCAAACTTCGCACAGAGACCTCTCATGACCCTCTTTACGTCCTGGTGTGGTTTGGCCGGGGATGGACCGTGGATTATGGAACTTGCAGTACCATTGCTCAGTTCTTCAAACCACTGCAACCCTCATCCAATTACCAACAAATACCAAACTTGGCACACTGAGTCTCCATGACGCACTCTACATCCAGGTGCAGTTTGAAGGAGGATGCACCATGGACGATGGGACTTGCAATACCTGCACTCCCTTCCTAAGACCATTACAACTGCCAGCAATGATGGATCAGGACCATAATTTACACAGAGAGCCTGCATAACTCACTCTACATCCTGGTACGGTTTGGAAGAATTTGACAATGGATGATGGGACTTGCAGTCACTTCACTCACTTCCTGAGACCACTGAGACCCTCGCCAATGACTCATCAAGTCTAAACTTGGCACATGGAGCTTCAATGACCCACTCTACATCCTGGAGCAGTTTGGAGGACGACAGACCATGGATGATGGGACTTCAAGTACCTCCACTACCCAAGACTGCTGCAAAACCCATCTAATGACCAGTCAAGACCAAAGTTGGCACACAGAGCCCCCATGACCCACTCTACATCCTGCTGCAGTTTTGGAGAAGGGTGGACCATGGATGATGGAACTTCCAGTACCTTCACTCACATTCTGAGACCTCTGCAAACCTCATCCAATGACGGATCAAGACCAAACTTGGCACATAGACCTCTCATGACCCACTTTACGTCCTGGTGTTATTTGGAAAACTTTGGAGATGGATGATGGGACTTGCAGTACCTTTGCTCACTTCCTGAGACCACTGAGACCCTCGCCAGTGACTACTCAAGACTAAACTTGGCACATGGAGCTCCAATGACCCACTCTACATCCTGCTGCAGTTTGGAGGAGGACAGACCATGGATGATGGGACTTCAAGTACCTCCACTCCCTTCCAAAGATTGCTGCAACCCTCTTCTAATGACCAATCAAGACCACACTTGGCACACAGAGCCCCCATGATCCACTCTACATCCTGCTGCAGTTTGAAAGGGGATGGACTTTGGATGATGGGACTTGCAGTACCTTCACTCACTTACTGCCACCACTGCCACCCCCATCTAATGACTGATGAAGACCAAAATTGGCACACAGAGCCCCCATGACCCACTCTATCTCCTGCTACTGTTTGTAGGAGGATGGGCCATGGATGATGGGACTTCAAGTACCTTCACTCACTTCCTGAAAATAATGCAGCCATTATCCAAAGACCAATAAAGACCAAACTTGGCATACAGAACCGCCATTACCCACTTTCTCTAATAACCCGGGCAACGCCGGGTCCCCAAGCTAGTATAATGTATAAAATATGATATCCCACTCTCTGTGACCCCAGGAAGGGAGGTAATCTCCTGATTGAAAAGAACCTTGACAAAGGATATTTTTGCATGGACAATACAATGGGCACTGATCTCGGGTCTCGGAGTCTGGCCGCTCGAGGGGATGTACCCACTTGGCATAGATAGTCATATCTCAACAGGACAAAGGGCCTTCGGAAAGCCACAATTTGTCCTGATCTGTTTACTCATTTAAGCTTCTCTCAACTGAAACTGCAAACCAGATTATTGTCCCCATATCCCAGCTCAAGAAAAATCCGGATTCTGGCCATCTTGCCAGACCTCAATGTTGATTACCACCCCTCATCACAATAAGCCGCTGGAAGGCCTCTGAGGACTCGCCGGCCACATGGACATCACATATTTCCATAATCTACTCAAGTTCTCATTGTTTCCCTCTCATCCCACCTCCCTCTCTCCTGATTGGCCAGGAGGCTGAAGCGACGTGAGCTCACCCATTGGCTAAGGCGCTCAGGAGGCGGCCAAGCCTCCTTCCAGCTGTAGAGCACTGACCAATCAGTGCCAAGCTGGCTGAGGGGCGGAGAGCGGGAAATTCAAATCTGACAACTCTGTATATGTATAAAAAGGCTTTATTTTGTATTCAATGCATGTCTGCTTGACGAATGATCGTGGTATGACATCCTTTCCAGTTGGATCGCAATAAACAACTCAGTGGCTTCTCTTCAACTTGTTGAGACCTTTTATTGGGAAAAATCAGGGGAAAATATTGGGTGCTTCTTTCTGTCTTGCCAGGGCAACAAAGTCTTTGATGAGTCTGATTGGTCTCTGCCTCCTGGCAAAGACCCCTAAATTCTTACTCGATATCAGAGACTCATACAATCCAGTTTAAATCAGATAATCTGGGATCAAATCCTGGCATATAGGGCAGTGTAGAAGGGGCCGTAGGGTGCATCAGCACTGCGGAATTAATGCAGTTTGACACATCTCTAAAAATGCTCCATGCTATGGAATCCTGGGGGTTGTAGTTTGATGAGGCACCAGCACTCTTTGGCAGTGAAGGCTGAAGACCTTGTAAAACTACAACGCCAGGATCCCACAGCAATAAGTCAAGGCATTTTTAAGGAGTGTCAAATTGCATTAATTCTACAGGGTAGATACACCTACCATCAGTGACAGAAAGCAAGGATAAAGCTTATATTTTATATTAAAGTATATACTTTACATAGAGGGGTTTGTTTGTTTTGCATAGGAGGAGGATTGGTTTGTGGAAACCCACCAGTTCAGAGTTTGGACTTCAATTCTAGAGAAATGTCACCGAGAATCAGATCCCTAAAAACTGTGTACAAAGGATCATGGTTAAGTTTTCTAATTGCTTGTGTTGACAAAGGATGGGAATACAGTCAAGCTATCATACAACATTTGCTGCATGGGCAATTTTGAGTCAATTTACCTGGAAATAGTCTGGCAACTTCTTCAAAAAACACGTTCCTGCAACTGCTCCTGAAAATGTGCTTTTGATTAGCTGTAATAACTTGTTGTTCAAAAGTGCACAGTGTCGTGGCTACTTCTCTGGATGAATGATCTTCTGAACTGACAATTCAAGGCCTCTCAGGAAAACAAAATTCACATTAAAGAAATGCACTTAATATTTTGTATATGACATGCTCCAACATAGGAAAGGTACCTTTCACCCATTGTTTAATGGTCAAAAGAATTTACCTATGCATGAGCACATATTTTATCAATTTCCATTTTAGGAAAAATATTTTTTGAAATATAGCCAGCCTACATTAATGCATGTGCCTAACCTTTGTCCATCTCCAATGCATTTCCTTCTTCCTTCTTACTTCCTAATCATTTTTTTAAAAAAATCATTAAAAAAAACAACATTTGTAAAGAAACCCAGAAAATATAGAGTGTTATGTATTTCCCCATCTTTTTATCTCGGATATATAGAGAGATTGAGAGTGAAAGAAATATCAAGCAAGAGAAAAGGAACAACTTCCTGCACATTTGTTTGATGTTGCCACTTAACAATCCTCTTAAACAATTTAGAATCAGGGCATAAATGGCTGGTATCCTTGAAGTGACTGGCTTGACTCTGAAGGAGCTGGGGGCGGTGATAGCTGACAGGGAGCTCTGGCATGGGCTGGTCCATGAGGTTACGAAGAGTCGGAAGTGACTGAATGACTAAACAACAACAAGGTAAAGTATTGCTATGATACTGCACCTTGTTTATGGGAAGCTACCCATTGGTGTAGAAATCACCTATCAGGCAGATGGCAAGCTATTCCACCTTAGCAGACTGAAAGCCAAAAACAAGGTCACAATAACATGTATCATAGAACTCCAGTATGCTGATGATAATGTAGTCTGTGCTCATTCAGAAAAAGGCCTATAAGCCATTCTAAACCCTGTGTTCTTGAAGACCTCACAGCCTCTGAGGATGTCTGCCATAGATGTGGGCAAAATGCTTCTGGGACATGGCCATATAGCCCAGAAAACTCACAGCAACCCACATTCTAAACACCTTTTCATATGAAAAGTTTGGACTCTCACTGAACCAAAGTGCTATTCCAGCAGTCACCAGTCAATTCCTCTGTAATGCTAGAAATACAGTTTAATGACGTAACATTAGAACATTTTGACAGTTTCTGCTACCTTGGCAGCCACCTCTCCACAAAAGTCAACATTGACACTGAAATACAACACCATCTGAGCTCTGCAACACTTTTCTGAATGAAGCAGTGAGTGTTTGAGGATCGGGACATCCGTAGCGATACCAAGATGCTTGCTTATAAAGCTATTGTGAAATGTGGACTGTCTACAGATGTCACATTCAATTTCTTGGACGATTCCATCAGTGTTGCCTCCGAAAAATCCTACATATCCCTTGGGAAGATAGGCGGACAAACGTCTGCGTTCTGGAAGAAGTAAAGACCACCAGCATTGACGTGATGATCCTCTGCTATCAACTTCACTGGACTGGCTATGTTGACGGAATGCCGTTCCACACAGCCATATAATCAAGGCAGATAATCCTCAATATCTGCTTTGAAAGAGGTTATCTGAATCCACACTGCCATATCATCCAGTTCAATGTGGACTTTATACAGCTTTGTAAGGGCCCTTCCTGACAGGCCCTATAGCCTAGGATCTGATCCCAGGTTTTCTGTTTATCCCAGATTATCTGGCAGTGTGGACTCATATAATCCAGTTTAAAGCAGAAAATCTGGGATCAGATCCTTGGATATAGGGCTTGTCTGGAAGGGCCCCGAGTGTCCACTACCAGATAATCTGGGATAAGAAGATAATCTGGGATCTGATCCTGGGATATAGGGCTTGTCTGGAAGGGCCCCGAGTCTCCACTACCAGATAATCTGGGAAAAGAAGATAATCTGGGATCTGATCCTGGGATATAGGGCCTGTCTGGAAGTGAAGGATGCTAAGCAAGGGGCTTTGAATGAGCCCCTTGCTTAGCATCCTTCACTTCCAGACAGGCCCTATATCCCAGGATCAGATCCCAGATTATCTTCTTTTCCCAGATTATCTGGTAACAGCAAAAGAGAAACATACCCTTTCTCTGACTTAAAAAGAGCAACATGGAAGAAAATGTTTTTAAGAAACAAGATGTGACATGTAGAGGTCGGAAGTTGTATTGTGCTTAAGTTCAAAGGTTGTTTTTTGAAGTGCAGAGTCTGCAGGTACAAGAAGGTACTTTCCATCAAAAGGTCAAAAGAGGGGGCTGGAAAGAGAGTACTTTCCATGACAAAAAAAATGTTCTTGTTTACTTGAGGTTATAAAGTGGTAAAAAGCAGTCACTTGAAGGGTAGCATCTGCGCATGCTACCAGGCTGTCCGTCTTCTTCATGAAGAAATTAAAATAAACCTTGTTTTTTTATCTCTTTTCGGACTGTCTCCTTCCTTACGTGTTCCCGTGATTGCATGGACCTAAGAAGACCCAATTTAGGGTCTCTAACAGAAAGGCCCCGAGTCTCCACTACCAGATAATCTGGGATAAGAATACAATCTGGAATCAGATCCTGGGGTATAGGCCCTGTCTGGATGGTCTCTGAACCTTCACTGCCAGATAATCTGGGATAAGAAGACAATCTGGGCTCAGTGATAAGAAGATAATCTGGGCTCAGATCCTGGTATACAAAAACAGTGTAGATGGGGCCAAAATGTGTATAGCAAACCTTCAGAAAGGGAAAGGTGTCCCTATCTCAGGGCCCTTCCACATAGCCAAATAACCCTGAATATCAAGACAGATAATGCACAATATCTGTTTTGAACTGGGTTATCTGAGGGTCCTTCCAGACAGGCCTTATATTTATTTATTTATTTATTTGCTTTATTTCTATACCGCGTTTTTCAGCCTAATTAGGCGACTCAATGCGGTTTACACAATGCAGGTTATCACAACAATAAACAGTTAAAAACACATCATACACAATAGCAAAATCCACAATTATTATCAATTCATGACGCCTCGATAACAGAGCAAAATCCATTCTCATAATCCTTGTGCCATTCCTATGTTCAATTTTACCGTCTTCCTGTGTTCAGTTGCACTGTTTAGCCAAACGCTTGCTCGTAGAGCCAGGTCTTAACCTTCTTCCGAAACGCCAGCAGCGAAGGAGCCTGTCTGATGTCTATGGGTAGGGCATTCCATAGCCGAGGGGCCACCACCGAGAAGGCCCTGTCTCTCGTCCCCGCCAACCGTGCCTGTGACGCAGGCGGGACCGAGAGCAGGGCCTCCCCGGACGATCTTAATGTCCGCGTCGGTTCATAGGTGGAGATGCGTTCGGAGAGGTAAGTTGGGCCGGAACCGTTTAGGGCTTTGTAGGCTAACGCCAGCACCTTGAATTGTGCCCGGAAACAGATTGGCAGCCAGTGGAGCTGGCTCAACAGAGGAGTGGTATGCTCCCTGAGTGCTGCTCCCGTTAACAACTTGGCTGCCGAACGCTGGACCATCTGAAGCTTCCGGGCAGTCTTCAAGGGCAGCCCCACGTAGAGCGCGTTGCAGTAATCTATGCGGGATGTAACCAGAGCATGGACTACCGTGGCCAAGTCAGACTTCCCGAGGTACGGGCGCAGCAATATCCCAGTATTTGATTCAGGTTTTCTTTCTGCTTTGACTTAGTCCCCGCTGCGAGATAATCTGGGATAAACAGAAAACCTGGGATCAGATCCTGATATATAGGGCCAGTCTGGAAGGGTCCTGAGTCCACACAACTCAGTTCAAAGCAGATGTGGAAGGCGCCTCAGCCACCGACGTGGACAATGATAGAGAGCAGAGATAAGAGGAGAGGCTCAAACAAGCTTCTGCCACTCTGCCGCCCCGCATATGGCGGCCGACAGGGTCCAATGGGAACCGGAAATGTATGCGTGACTCTTTTTTAAATAACAGGGGCCTCTTTGCTGCGCGCTTTCCTTTCTTCGGCCAGGCCAGCGCTGACGGGTGAGTAGAGTGAAGGCGCGAGGGAGGGGCGGCGCGAGGTGAGGGAAGCGCGGGCCGTGACGTCACGGGCTGACGCTAGGGGCGCGTTTGTGACGCGGTGAGGATGCGACTGCATCGCGTCGGCGGCTCGGTTGCCCCTGGCAGCCTCCCGAGGTTCCCGTCCCTGGATGCTGGGAGGCCTCGGCTGCGGCCGGTGGAGAAGGGCGGCCCAGGCCATGGGGCGGGAACATTGGGGCCAGGAGGCTTGGGGGAAGTAGCTCCCCTTCCTCAGGAGACCACAGCCCCTTCGGGAATGGCGGCCTCGTGGCCTCAGCTGCGGAGGAGCGGGTGAGCCTTCTTCCCTGGCAAAGCGGGCCCGTGCCGCCTCCTCTAGGCGTGCGCCTGAGACGCCCTTGCTTCCCATGATGTGGGGATTAGCCACCATTTTCTGGACCCTCCCTTACCATTTCCCTTCACCTTCCTGCCTCTCTTGTTTCGACCAAGAGGTGCTATAGAACCCTACTTCTCTTTGGGAGTAACATACATAGGGGAAAAAATAACAAACTCACGTTATATATAAGATATTCAGTATTGAAGTATATATTTTTAACTAGCCGTCCCCTGCCACGCGTTGCTATGGCCCACATTGGGAGGTTTGGCCCAATTCTATCGTTGGTGGGGTTCAGACTGCTCTGTGATTGTAGGTGAACTATAAATCCCACCAACTACAACTCCCAAATGTCAAGATTCTATTTTCCCCAAACTCCCCCAGTGTTCTCATTTGAGCGTATTGAATATTCATGTAGAGTTTGGTCCAGATCCACAGTGATCTCTGGATGTAGGGGAACTGCAACTCCAAAACCAAAGGACACTGACCATCAAACCCTTCCAGTATTTTCTGTTGGTCATGGGAGAACTGTGTGCCAACTTTGGTTCAATTCCATCGTTGGTGGGGTTCAGAATGCTCATTGATTGTAGGTGAACTATAAATCCCAGCAACTACAACTCCCAAATGACAAAATCAATTTTTTGAGTGAAGGACATACATTGTATTGTTAGGTGTCATGTGTCCAAATTTGGTGTCAATTTGTCTAGTGGTTTGTGAGTTCTGTTAATCCCACAAACGAACATTACATTCTTATTTATATAGATAATAATGGAAGAGATTTGGTCAAATTTTGTACATGCTGTTTGGTAAACAAAGGCACATTTACAGGTAGTCCCCAAGTTATTAGTATTATTGTCATCATCTTTATTTATATCCCACCTTTCTCCCCATGCGGACTCAAGGCGGCTTACACTAAACCAATTAAAAAGAGCAATAAAAGGTAAAGGTTTCCCCGTGACATTAAGTTTAGTCGTGTCCAACTCTGGAGGATGGTGCTCATCTTCATTTCCAAGCGGAAGAGCCGGTGTTTTCCATAGACAGCACCTAGCTCATAGAATCATACAGTTGGAGGAGACCTCATGGGTCATCCAGTCCAGATAATGTGGGATTTTATTCAGCTGTGTGGAAGGGGCCTAAAACTGTATTTAAAACTCACCCCCCCCCCAAATCCCACCTCCAACCTCCCCAACAGCATGCCCCTTATTCTTCCCCAAATGTCTGTTGGCAGTGGAAGGTCTTGAACTGCTTCCTCTCTCTTGGGAGGGAGTTCCACAGCCTGGGAGCAGTCACCAAAAAGACCTTCTCCCATGTTCCCATCACCTGCACGCTTAAGCAGGTGATAGGACCAAGAGAAGGCCCTCCAGTAGATTGTAGATGTCTCCCGGTTAATATAAAGATATATGGTCCTTCAGATAACCAGGACTAGAGCTGTATTGAGCTTTGTAGGTCAACCCCAGTATTTTGAATTATTCTTGGAAACCTGTTGGCAGCCGTTACAGCTGCTTCAACCGGGGGGGGGGGGGGTTGTCTGCTCTCTATAGTCAGCCCCATTTAACGGTTTGGTCACTGCTCTCTGGCCCAACTGAAGTTTCCAAACAGCTTTCAAAGGCAGCCCCATGTAGAGTGCATTACAATAGTCCAATCAGGATGTAACTAAGGCATGTACCACCTTGGCCAGATCAGCTTTCTCCAAGAACGGGCACAGTTGGGCGCACTAGCTTTAACTGCTCTAAAGCTCTCCTGGTCACTGCTGATACTTGGGTATCCAGGTTCAGAGCTGCATCCAGGAGTACTCCCAAACTGAATCTGCATTTTCAGGGGCAGTGTTACCCCATCTAACACAGGTTGACTCCCTATTCCCAGATCTGTCATATGACTGACTAGGGTCTTTAGGTTTGTCCTTAAGTTGAATTTGTATGCAAGATGGAACATATACTTGCATACAAATTCACTAACCCTGGATATGTAGACTAGCTTGGGTACCCAACAATGCGTGGGTTATTTGAAAAAGGCATTGGTTATTTTTGGATGATAGGTCATATCAATTTGGTAATTTGTAATACTATTTATTATAAAAAAAATCAGTCTTTGCTTTTTTAATGAATGCCCCTGTTAGAAAATGCATAAGGACGTGGGTGAACTACAGTTCCCAACTTGAATGAAATCCTCTCAGTTATTAAAATAGTGTAGTACATACTTCTTATTTTGCTTTCAGGAAGAGTTCCCTTCTGGATTTTTCCTTGGATGAAAGCATGCTCCCTTCCGTAGAAGATGGTGAACTTGAATTATGATCATGGAAAAGGGGATAAGTTCTGTGGAAGTTCTTCCCTCCAAATCTTCTCATGCCACTGCAGTAAGGATGGTGGTGAAAGAACATGAAGCAGTGCAGAAAGTGAGACAAGTGGGATTTGTGCTTGTACATGCAGGTATAGACACATCTTACTCAACAGGAAGGTTGACTATGGCAAAACATAGTATACAATACTTTGGGGAGCATGTAAATCTTGAATACCAGGGATTGATAAATACATACTTTGTGTTTCATTTACTTTGTGGGATCCCAGTGGTCTAATTATTTCAATACCGTGAGCCTTTAGTGTCCAAAGGGTTGTATTTCAGAACCTCTCCATGGATGCCAAAATTTGTAGATACTCAAATCCAGTTATAATCAATGGTATAGTAGAGTGGCCTTTACATAAAAGGGCAAAATGTTTTTTTTTGTATATGCCATTGGTTGTTTAAATTATGGATATGAATGACTTTTCTAGTGTCCTCTTTTGCACATGATTATGACTATCTTTTTTTAAAAAAAATCTTGTCCTCTTAGAAGAGACAGTGTAAGACACGGATCTTTAGGATTCTCATTTGAGTATCTTGATTTAAAGTTCATGGTCTTTCTCCTTTCACAAGTGGTTTCCTGATGTTTACATTTCTGGATTAGCCATGTTGCTTTTGATTAAGGTCAAGGTGGAAAACTTATTTTTTTTGAAGACTAGATTCCCTTTGGATAATCATGTAGAGGTTATATGCCATTGATATGGAGAGTTGGAGCCAAAAATAGACAAGGACATTTCTTTCCTTGTCTCTCACAATGTTTCCTCTCCTACTTCTTCCCCAACCAGGAAGATTGCTCTTGCTAGATAGCTTTTCAGATTGATCAAATTTGTTTGAAATTAGGGTATTGTTCCACTGTCCAGGCAGAGTCCAGAAGGGGGCACTAAAGAAATAGTCCATTTTATGGGGGGGGGGGGAGTTCAAGGACAAAAACCATATCCCCCATTTTCACTTGTTCTTCCCCCTCCCCATTTCATAATCTAAGTTTGTTTCCATGACGGCGATATGGGTGGGTGGGTGGGTGGAAATAACAGGAAAATCGGGAAATGGCTTTACTCCTTCAACTCCCCCCCCCACTCTCCCATAAATGGACTATCCTTCTCTGTTTAGCGCCCCCTTATGGAGTCCGCCTAGATCGGGGTCCTCAAACTAAGGTCTGGGGGCCAAATATGGCCCTCCATGGTCATTTACCCGGCCCTCGCTCAAGGTCAATCTTAAGTCTGAAAGGACTTAAAAGCACAAAACAACAACAATCCTATCTCACCAGCCAAAAACAGGTCCACACTTCCCATTGAAATACTAATAAGTTTATATTTGTTAAAATTGTTCTTCATTTTAATTATTTTATTGTTTTAAAGTGGTTTTTTGCACTACAAATAAGATATGTGCAGTGTGCATAGGAATTCATTCATGTTTTCTTTCAAGTAACAATCCGGCCCCCCAGCAGACTGTGACCTGGCTCTCTGTTTAAAAAGTTTGAGGACCTCTGGCCTAGATAATGGAACAGTACCTAAATTAGTATGAGAACTGTAGATTGTTGGCCCTTAAACTAAAATGTAAACTTACAGCCAACATTCCAATTTCATGGGGGTTAGGGGCAAGTTAGGGATGCAGCTGGAAACAAGGCTGCTTTGTGAATATTCACATAGTAACTGCAATGTCAAGAATCGGGGCCGGGGTGCAAGCTGTTGAAAAATCAAAACCATCAGTGTGAAACCTCCAGTGTAAAGGACTGACCTTTTTTCATGCTCTTCTTAGGTGTTTGAACTATCTAACTTTTCTGGTTTGACAGAATGTCTTAATTTTCTTTGTTTTTAATGACACACCATCATTTTAATTAATAAATGGATATTTGGCCTAAAAGCTATGGCATATTTTCAAGGTTACAATGCAACTGCGTAGCCTTAACATGTGCAAATGATATTTTCTTACTGCTAGGCTGAAAACAATTCCACGCAAGTTATGAAAACCCATTAGCAATGTTGTATAGGTGGCCTGACAAGGAATGTGGTAGATCAGGACTCAAATTCTCACTGTTTCAGGGAACCCACCTGGATAACTGAGCCAGTCACACTTTCTCAGCTTTGTAAGACCACAATGGCAAACCTCTAAATAAAGCTTGTCCAGACAACTCATAGAGTCGCCATATGTTGGTGTTGACTTGGAGGCCCATAAGAAGGGAAATAGCAATGGGAATCCTGTGAGTTCAGAGTTTTCAATTTAATCTTGGTTGTTTAGGGTAGTTCTTTTAATTTGAGTTGTTACTGGGCCAGACTACATTGAATATGTAACGGTTATCTGTAAGAAATATATATCAGCCTTCATCATTCCATAGAAGGCAAAATTTCTGTTAAAAGAGTGAAAGAGTATAGAAACCTATGGAGACTTATTCAAAATCATCCCTATATTGTTTGTATGACAATAGACCTTTGCACATTAGAAATTTCAGGTTTTTTAAAAGAACAAATACTGTCTCTTTAATTTAGAGGGGGAAATATGTCACTCTCCAGATGATATTGATTTATAACTCCCTTCAGCTCCAGCCAGCATAAACCAATAGCAAGGAATGCTGGGACTTGTATTTCAGCAACATCTGGAGGACAGCCCAATTATGCCCCTCTTTTAATAGGATGGATGTGGGTTTACAGACTTTTTATGGGTTACATTTTTGTTGATTATGTTTTCTGTGTGTGTTTTATGGAAAGATTATTTCTGTTGTATGTACTTAACCTGTTTTTCTTCCCTTTATATCCCAACCTCCACATATTAGGTGCAGGGTATCATTCTGAATCCAAAGCCAAAGAATATAAGCATGTGTGCAAAAGAGCTTGCCGGAAGGTAAGAGGTGGTTGAAAAATGCTTTCAAGCTTACTGGTAATTATCAGAAATTATTAATGAATGTTTGTCACTTTTTAAAAAGTAGATTAGCTTTCATTATTAAGAAGAATAAAAGTTAATTTTGGAGCCAAATGCAGACCTTTCTTCCCTGACTTCAGAAACTGCAATATATATATCTTGCTGTTTTTTAAAGAAAGTGACAAATGTGTGTGCGGGGGCATAGAAATGACAATTTAAGCACTTTCAAATTTATGTTAGATTTTGGTGACTTGCTCTTTTTACAAAAAATCTGGGAAAATTGTCATCTTGTGCAAAATAAATAAATAAATACCTAAATAAATAGATGGATGGGTGGACAGGCATACAATGCTCCTTGATGCAGTGTTCCATTTAGTCAAAATTCTAGATAATGGTGGTAGGGCTGCATAGGCATATTTTTTAACTCTTGGAATTTCCTTAATTTACTACTTTTTATAGTAGTTCTAGATCAGTGGTTCTCAACCTTCCTAATGCCACGACCCTTTAATACAGTTCCTCATGTTGTGATGACCCCCAACCATAACCCTAACATTATGAATTGCCATGTAAATAATGATCTGCAGGATGTATTTTCCTTCACTGGACCAAATTTGGCAGAAATACCCGGTATACCCAAAGTTGAATACTGGTGGGGTTGGCGGGGGAATTGATTTTGTCATTTGGGAGTTGTAGTTGCTGGGATTTATAGTTAACATGTAAACAAAGAGCATTCTGAACCCCACCAACAATGGAATTGAACCAAAGTTGGCAAAGAGAACTCCCATGATCAACAGAAAATACTGGAAGGGTTTGGTGGGCATTGACCTTGAGTTTGGGAGTTGTAGTTCGCCTACATCCAGAGAGCACTGTTGGCTCAAGCAATGATGGATCTGGACCAAACTTGGCACGGATACTCAATATGCCCAAATGTGAACCCTGATGGGGTTTTGGGAAAATAGACTTTGACATTTGGGAGTTGTAGATACTGGGATTTATAGTTCATGTACAATCAAGGAGTGTTCTGAACCCCAGCAATGATAGAATTGGGTCAAACTTCCCACACAGAACCCCCATGACCAACAGAAAATACTGTGTTTTCTGATGGTCTTTGGCGACCCCTCTGACACCCCTTCGCGACCCCCACAGGGGTCCCGACCCCCAGGTTGAGAAACACTGTTCTAGATAGTATTTTATAAATTTTGGATGTTTATGTTGCATTTTTTAACCTAGGACCAAGACCTGTTGAACATGTTCATGCTTACATTTTAATAGTTACACTGTACTGAGATTCCCAATTAACCATGTTGCTACTTATTAAATCCCATTTCAGGCATAAATAGTATTTCACCAAATAGTAGTTCACTGTCTTGCCTTTTAAAGTCATCTCCATTTCATTTTATGGGTACACAATTATTTTAGCCTTTAGGTGTAATCTCCACCTACTTTTTAAATTTAGAATTGTAATGAGGAGCTTAGCATCTCTAATTGTTAATGTACTGCAATGTAAACAGCATAACAAGTTGTTAGCAATGATGATCATGCTCCAGCAACATTTGGAGGAACACAGTTTATTCACCCCAGTTTAGAATTGTTTAAATCTTTTTTTTAAGCTGTGCTTTAAATGATGGCTTTGTCTTTCTTCTGGCATGGGCTGTTTTGAACTCTTAGAAGAAATTCCCAGTCTGAGGAGTAATAGTTGAGAATGACTGACTGTAGAAGGTAATGAGGAGGTCAATCTCAAGTTGCCACAATCACAGTAGTATATAAGATATGTGATGGCCTTCAGATCATTTAGATAACTTCTTAAACTGTGGGTCCTAACCCAAATAGGGTCTCCTTAGCTCAAAGTTGGGGCCACAAAAATGTAACAGGAAATGCTTTCAGAACACCATCCATTTGCACAAATCTGTTAACGGCAATATGTAGGACTCAGAATAGACTCTGCAGAAAATGCTTCAGCTGTACTCCACAAAATGGAAAATCAGCCTGTTTAGCAAATCTTGCTAATACTGATGTATTATCAATAAATGTTTTATTTTATACCTATTTTATATACTTGGGGTCATGTACAAATTTCTCAAGTGTAAAATGTTAACGGGTGGAAAAAGTTTAAGAATCCCTGGTTTAGATTATTATATTGTGTCTTCAGTGCTATCGGAAGGCATGTAAATGATGGCACACTGTTCCCCTCATCAAACTTCTTGTTTGATTTTGGCTTCTTTATTGAAATTTCATTGGGCTGTTTCTATTTCTGTAGCTAAAACATGTGTCCAAACTCTTGAATTGTGATTAACTTGGTGTATTTGCTGTGGAAATTTGTTCCATTAACAAGTGTATCTTACCGTAAGGCTTGAATTCCATTGATTCAATGGAGTTTATATAATTATGGCTTTAGTTTTCAACAATTCAGTGGATCTACTTTAGTTTAGACTTATTAGGAAGATTCTTATTTAAATACCTCTAACTGGTAAATATTGAGAAATTAATTACTTCTTAGTTGTCAATTGTATGCAGTACAAAAGAAGAATATTTACAGTTATTTGTGCTTTTATGGTAGTTTTGGTTTCTTCATGTTAACATGCTTAACCTGTAAAACAGCAGTTTTAATAGTACAGTTGGAGTTCTTAATTTGTGTGGTTCATGATTTGGAAGTTCTGGTTTTTTTTAAGAGTACCTACACATCTCTCAAAATTACATTGAAAAACATCAATTTCAGGTTCAACTTACTTACTAGGTTATATGGTATAAAAGATTTAATATGTAAGAAATTAAGAGGCAAGATTTTATATCTTAAAAATTCTGTCTTCTAGGCAATTGAAAAGCTACAGGCTGGGGCTCTTGTAACAGATGCAGTGACTGCAGCGCTAGTTGAACTAGAGGTACTTACATTTATCCAGGCATTCAGTCATTTGGATGCAGTTTGTTGACCACATTTTTCTGTTCCTCTTATCCTGTATTGCATGCATTAATCTGGGAACATATGCATATGTGAGAGGGCATAGATGTATTTTACAGTAATTCTGGGGCTCTTCTTTTTCTTTGTTATTGCTGAAGGTTTATTCCCTTTTCTGTAAAAGGTGGCTGACAGATTTACTCTTGAGTGCATATTACATTTTTTACTTTCATTTCAGAAGTTAGGGTTTGCTTCTTTCTTTATGTATGCCTTCATCCTGGTAACAGAACTAGCAGTAATTTTATGAGCTCATGAATCTTGCCCTGGCAAAACACTATATTGACCGTAAGGCACAAGATCCTGTCTGATCTTGGAAGTTAAGTAGGGTCAGCCCTGCTTAGTATTGGGTGGGAGACAGCTAGTGAATATCACGTGCTGTAGGAGTCCTCTGTGGTGCCGCAGGTTAAACTACTGAGCTGTTGAACTTGCTGACTGAAAGGTTGGTGGTTCAGATCTGGGGAGTAGGGTGAGCTCACGCTGTTAGGCCCAGCTTCTGCCAACCTAACAGTTCAAAAACATGCAAATGTGAGTAGATCCCTTGGTGGGAAGGTCACGGTTGGCCACATGACCTTGGAGGTGTCTACGGACAACACTGGCACTTTGCTTAGAAATGGAGATGAGCACCATCTTCCAAAGTCAGACACGACTAGGCGTAAAGCCTTTACCTTAGACTATATTTCAGAGGAAGGAACTGGCAAAACAGGAATGGAACTAGGGCTGTCTGTCTCATGGTTTTGCATGTTGTATATGAAATGAGTTAGGGATTCAAATGAATTCCAGGTCTTTATGTTTGTAGGATGAGAACAGAAAATTAGGCTTCAATTTAGTGATTGCTGATGTCAGTACTTAGCTATTTAATTGTAATTAGCCAGAGATCTACGTATGTATTTCCTGATTTTCCAAATGTTGTAATTTTAAAGCTTATAGCATTAATTATTGAGATGCTCTGCAAAAGATTGACTAAAAAGTATAAAAAGATAGGGTATGTAAACTACTGTGAGACCTAACTTATTCCCAGCCAGCATTGCCCACTTTTCTTTCATCTCTCGTTTTTCACATTTTGCCTTTTGCTTTATTTGGTATCTCACCCCATATCATTTATTCAGTTGTAGCTTTCCTTTGTGACCCTATCAGCTAGAAGAAAATAATTGCTAATGATGTCATAATCCTCAACTTGACTGCAGTGCATATACCCTTGTGGCCATCTGATTGAAAGAAAGCTTTTCCATTGGCATCAACATCTCTTGACTTGGTTCCTCCCCTATTTCATCCCTAGGCAGTCTTTGAGCTTTTGACTGTTTCTTTTCATGCTGAGGTATGATGGTTGTAATGTTTTGAAATGTGCACCATGGCTCAGCTTGTCCTTTAATTGCTTGAATTTTCAGCCGGTCAGATATAGGAAGAAGATTGGTTTATGACTGTTTGTTTCTCAAGTTCTGTGTTTGTTAATTCTGTTCTTTGTTGGTACTCTCAGGGGAATGTTGCATTTTAGGAGACTCAGTAAACACTGTCTTTTCCTTTTTTGGTTTCTCTCACCTTTCAAATGATCCTTCTCTTTTTCCTGTTGACAGAAGTTATTATTGTTGTAATTAGCAGCAATCATATGCTTATAAAATCATTGGAGGCATAGAAATTGTTGGTAGGGCAAGAGAAGCGATTCTCAGTCTTCCTGGTCGAATTCTTATCACTCCATTCACTATTCAATTCTCATAATAATGGTGGAAATAATCAAAGGCTGGATGTGCACTGCCATTTATTCCAGGATCTGATCCCAGATTATCTGCGTATCCCAGATTATCTGGCACTGGAGACTCCTATAATTTAGTTTAAAACGGAAAATCTGGGGATCCTTCCACACTGCCACATAACCCAGAATATCAAGGTAGGAAATTCCACAATATCTGCTTTGAACTGGGCTATATGAGTCCTCACTGCCATATATTCCAGTTCAAAGCCAATATTGTGGGATTTCCTGCCTTGATATTCTGGGTTATATCGTTGTGTGGAAGGGCCCAGGCATCACATCCTGGGCCTGTCTGGAAGCCCCCCCCCCTCCCCTCTCAGTATATGTTCGAAATGCAAAGCTAAGGCTGTCAGTGTCTTAGTGAGATCCTAGTTAGGAAATTTTTAATTCAGATGAGAGATGTTATAGATTAAATAATAAATAGATCTGGTGTCCAACTTGATTGGGGGCTATGGGGAAGGCATACAGTAGGCTCTCTGTATTCATGAGACGTTGGTTCCAGTAATTCCTGAAAATATCAAAATCAGTGGATGCGGAAGTCCACCTTTATGAAATGGTATAGTAAAATGGCCTATGAAAATTTGATTTTTTAAAAAAGAAAATTGCAAATTATGGTTGATTGAATTTTCTGGATGTAGAGTCTAGAATACAGAGGGAAATTGGACTGAGGAACAGTAGGTATAGGCTGGAGTATGTTGTTCCAAAAAGGAGTGTAAAGTGAAAAGGTTTTGGTTTAGGTATTCAATTTTTAAGCACTGCTAGTAATGCCTTTTTGCATAAATATTGTTGATATTAAAATTTGAGTAACAAATAGAAAAATGTTGACTATTTTGATATTTTCGCATTGGATGTCATGCTCTTAGTGGGGAAAGCAGATATGTTTTCTATGGGGACATGCATGGTATAGCATCCTAAAGTCACATGGTTTATGGGAGCTCCCTCAATATGAAACTCGGAAGGAAATAATCTCCTCCAAACGAAAATAAGCAAAATAATTTAATGAAAGTTGTTCCACATGTTTTTGTTCAGTTAGCAGTGCAATGGTGAATGGTTTTCTAATCCTAATAAAATGGTTTGATGAGCTTGAAACATCAGTGTTGAAAATAGGTAAATTGAGACAATCAGCAGAGTAAAGGTTATAGTAAAGCTCAGTTTAAGGTTGCAAAAGAAAATTTAGAAAGATCAAAGAGCTTGGGAAAAGGAATAGAGACATAATTTTGGGACTGGAACAACTCAGATTTCTCAGTTCCAAAGTGAATAGAACCGAATTTACAGTGTGGACTGGGGCTAGAATTCACTCTATTCTGTCTGGAACCATATTGGTTGATCTCTGTGGAATTGAAACAGGAACGAATTTTCCCTGGAAGGAAAGAGATCAGATCCCTTATCTTCAGAAAAAGTATAGTTTTGCTACCAATAAATGTAATAGGAAAACCATTGCATGCTTTGGAACTTTTAAGGAGTCCCATGGTAGGACTAAAATATTTGAATATTTTATATCCAGGCTTCTAAGGAGCAGATTAATGAAAGTCCTTGGATAAAGACTTCTTTTGTGTGTGATTAAGATAATTTGGGTCATGTAAAAACATATTTTTTAAATCACCCACTTTTGTTTGGAGGAAAGGGAGACAGGGAAAGAGAATAAACTTTTTCAGGCAGTTGCCTCCTCCCATCTGCTCCATCTTCTGCTGAGTTTACCAGTCACACAGGATTCCAGTAAGTCCAAAAGGAATCACTTCAAAGACTTGTCAAGCTGCTGGGATTTCTATTGATCTTTTATGAGCTAGCTGACAGTTTGCTTGTGATAGGAGTGCTGTTTTTTGTTCATTTTTTTCTGATGTGGAATGAATGTAAGCTCCTTCTGTCAGACAATGTATATTCACCAAGAGGCTGTTAGCTAGTATGTCTGATGCAGAAAGAGAAAAGCCACATGAAGCTGATGAGCTACAAATAATTTCGAATAGCTGCTATATCTTTTAACTTTAAGCAGATATTTGCCAAAGGGGAACATAGCTGAAGTATTTTTCTTTCCTTCTTTGAGGATAGGAGGTATGATTGGCATTTGAAAATACTGTGCAAAAGATGCCTGGATATATAAAGCCACTTCATAGGCCAGTGCAAACTGCATTAATACTATGGAAGCCCTTTTCTGCCTACAGCCTGTTCAGAAATCTGGGTCAGCGGAGAATTGTAGCTTGGATTTCTTTGTGCAACTATTTTTCCTAGAATATTTCTGAGAGAAAACAATCCCCTTTCCCTTGCTGGCTGCTGGATGTGTTTTCAGAACTAAGCTTTGATGATAATTGACCATTTCCCTCAGCAATTCTTTCCTCCCTTTTTCTAAATGAAAGAGTGCCATTTTCTTTACCAGATAGCCCTTGTATCGGCATATTTGGAATGAATAGGGATTCACACCTGAAGAATAACAGAAAAGGAAGTGATATGTACAGCTACAGTGAATGAATAATTAACATTTAAAACAGCAGTTTTATATTTTTAATAAGGCCTTTTCATTTAAAACAATAATTGCAGAATACAAAAAAATGAAATAATGTTTTAGACCAATCCCTATCCTTCACCCTAAACTGTAAACATTTCTAGTCCCACAGCATCAGACTGACATTTTAAATATGTACCTGAAATTAATTTTTATAATATGTGGTTTTGTTCTTGGCAGTTGAGAAATAAGATCTTAATTATAATGTAATATATTCATGTTGTATAATAGGATGTTGTGATAGGTGAAGTTAATAAAAGCTCTATTTTGATGGCTCATGCGTCTTTATTAATTTTTATTATATCTTTATCAATTGTCTCCTGACAGTAATAGGAAAATGGTGCTTTTACACTTACATCATTATAATATAATTCGATACTGTCATACTCAACAAAGAGGCTGAATCTGTCAACTGGAGAATGGGCTTCAGAGAAGGGGATGTGTTTGTTTTATATTAGAGTCAGGGTATAGTTTTAATAGTGTTTTAAGATTCAATATGTTTTTAATTATTGTTTTAATATATATGTTTATTGTATTATGTATGTATATTTACATGGCATCGAATTGTTGCCTGTATATGTAAGCAGCCTTGAGTCCCCTACGGAGTTGAGAAAGGCGGAGTATAAATAGTTCTCATATTGACACTGATGTAATTCAACCCAGGGTGTTTTTTTTACTAAAATTTTTAGATTTACACATGAGTATATAGCAGGCATGGGCAAACTTTCAAACTTGGGGGCTGCATGGTGGGCCAGAGCAGGGTGGGTAGACCAGGAGAAAGGGGCTTCTCCTGAAGTTCCCTCCCTGCCCTTTCCTCCCCTTCCTCTTCTATGAAGGAAAGACGGGAAACATTTGGATCCCAAAAGGTTGGCCTTGGTCAGGATGAGATGGTAAACAGGAGAGAAAAAGTGTATCCATTGGACTCGGTATTGCCTATTCCTGATATAGAATCTTACAGCTGGAAGACCCCCCCCCCCCCCCTGCAATGCAAGAAGGCACAATCAAAGCCTCTGCAGAAAAGCCTCCAAAGAAGGTGACTCCACCACACTCCGAGGCAGCCTATGGCATTGAATGTTTGCCACTATGTTTTTTATTGTAAGCCACTCTGAGTCCCCTTAGAGAGATAGGGCAGGTTAAAAATTAATAATACTAATAATACTTATTATTATTATTGTTATTATTATTATTATTCTGCTCTCCAACAGCACTTACTCTCAGGAAGTTCTTCCTAATCTTTTCAGGTGAATCTCTTTTCCTGTCATTTGAAACCATCACTCCCTTGTGCCTTGGTCTCTAGAGCAGCAGAAAGTCAGTATTTCCCCTCCTTCCTCCTCAATGGGATACTCTTTTAAATCTTGAAACATGGCTCTCATGTTCCCTCTCTACCTTATTTTCTCCCAGAGAAACATCCCCCAGGAAGAAAGGATGAAGAAAAAAGAAAAGGAAGAAAGGGAGAAAGAGAAGGGATGAAGGGTGGAAGGAAATGGAGGGAGCAAGGGAGAGAGAAAACAGAGAAGTAAGGAAAGACAAAAGGGAAGGATGGAAGGAGAAAGGGAGGGGGAAGGGAGGAAAGAAGGAAGGAAGGACAAAAGAGTGGAAGGGAGGGAGGGAGGGACAAAGAGGTAAGGAATGAAGGGATGGAAGGAGGAAGGAAAAAGAATGAAGGAAGGATAAGATGGTGAGAGAGAAGGGGGGCTGAGAAAAGAGCCCTAGGCTGCATCCGAGCCCTGGCCCTGGGTTTGCCCATACCTGGTATATAGTGTATATAATCCTGATTATTTAATAGGAGATCTGTATACAATGCAACTTAGTTTACATCATATTTATCATTTATTCTGTGTAAGAGCAAACAATTTTGAGTAAACTTTCTCCATATCACCCAGATGTTATTCAGCATATGCTGAAGACAAAGTATGATCATTTGGCTGTAAAGCTTGGTTGGAATGTCAGAGCGGAGTAATTTCCATCATTGATTGGCTGCAGCTAAAAATATTGTGTGCCTGTAATGCTGCCAGTATTAATGCAAATGCATTTTGGAAGTAAAATATTTGAGAAATGAAATTCTGAGAATTATGAGAGAAATTGAGATGGAATCACCTGGAGTATATATAATTGAAGATTATATATTTTTCAAGCATGAAGCATGATGAGTTTTATCTTAAACTTAAAGTGTTGGCTGACAAATGCTTTGCATAAAGTCTCTTCATCTTTCTTTTTATCTGTATAGATTCATCCAGTGGCTTCACCAGAATAGCTTGTGGTTGTACTTTTTTCTTTTGCAGATTGATTAATAATGTAAAGTACAACTTTAAAAGAAATATAATTTGTGATCTATGTTGAGATTGGGAGTGCAAGTTTGATGTGGTTCCCAGTTCCTTTAAAATATAGTTTTGGCACTTCAGTTTTTCTTTTGCAGAATGTTTGTATTCTGGTTATAAGCAGCTTCTACAATTCATTGCTTCAACTGTATGAGAAGGAATAAAGAGAGTTCATTCTCCACCTCTTGAAAAAGATTGTATCTGGAGTAACTGAATTGCAACTAGGTCCCATTGAAAACAGTGTAAAAAAATCACCCACAATTCAATTAAATCTCACACTTCAAATGGGAAATGAATTCAATTACATTAACGTGGATTCACCTCAAAGTGTTTCTAAGGACTTGATCATAACTTGGTAGGGTACTCCAATTTCTAATAATCCAGATGAGCCAACATGGTATAGTGATTTGAATCATTGTCTAAGATGCAGGGAGACCAGGGTTTGGATCACTGCTTGGCAGACAATACCCTCCCAGTTTCAAGGGGCAATCCCCCTGCAATAAGGTTGCCCGAAATTGGGTATGACTTCAAAGCACACAATAACAAGTCGTCTAGATAAGGATTGTAATGATAAGTGTCTTCCCTTGTATTACAATTCATCAGTAATGTTGGTTGCTTTATTATAATGGGGGAATAATATTCTTCCCCATTGAAGTGGCATGACAGAGTTGCTTTTCAAGCCACCTTTAAGAGTGATATAGCAAAATGGCTTTTTTAAAAAAAGTCTAATATAAGGACTTGGAAGAAACCATTTTATTTCATTATTTGGGGAGATATCATCCATTAAGCATCTCACTTAAGAAAACTTATTTTGGGAGGGGGAAAATTCAGCACATCGCACAATTCCTTGAAATATGGACCAAAACCAGGAGTGGATTCGCCCTGGCTCTGACATGGAAACCACCTTCCACCACTAATTTTTATTGCTGTGATATGACTGAGTTGAGTTATTTCTGTGTGTAATAAACAGTGGAAATGTTTCTCTTTTACTTTCTTAAGAGGCAAATTTTCTGTATACCATGATTCCTTAGATCAGTGGTTCTCAACCTGGGTCCCCAGATGTTTTTGGCCTACAACTCCCAGAAATCCCAGCCAATTTACCAGTTGTTAGGATTTCTGTGAGTTGAAGGCCAAAAACATCTGGGGACCCAAGGTTAAGAACCACTGCCTTAGATCATGTTTGCCATCGTATTAGGAAGAAACATAAAATCTGGATGGTGCAGGGACATGTCTATATGTGTGACAATGACATCTGTTTTCTGCAGTATAATCTTGCATCAGTCTTTTAGAATTTGCCAGTAGAGTATATATCTTTTCACACATACTCTGAAATTTTCAGATACTGAGCCATATCATTATTTTGGTTTCAGATAGACTTTCACATAGTGTATCAGGAAAGCAGCTTCTTTCACTTTAATTCATCCTGAAGGTGCTATTTTATCAATTGGCAATTCCTTACATGCCTTTCATACTTTTCCTTTCCTTTTTCTTCTGTCATGCAAGGAAACTTCAGTTGCAATTCCTATTCTGAGTGATATATGTTGGGCAGCCAGCTTAACTAGTAATTGTTGCTTGACTTCTGAATTTGCTGTGTACATTTCAGGATATTTATCTTGATGCACTTTTCTTTAAATTTCTTTGTAGGATTCACCTTTTACAAATGCAGGAATGGGATCTAATCTAAACCTTTTGGGTGAAATAGAATGTGATGCCAGTATTATGGATGGAAAATCACTCAATTTTGGAGCAGTTGGCGCTCTCAGTGGTAAGGTTGATGAAGTTCTGATGGATGAAATGTTGAAATTCTTAAAGGCCATTGTGTTTGTATTTAAAGCAGTCTTCCCTAATTCGATGGCCTCCAAATGCATTGAATTGCAGCTGTCATCATTTCCAGAAGGCATGGCAAACACAATGAACAGCTGATTGGAAATGATGCAAAATGGTCCAACACATCTGGTGATTGGACAAGGACACTAGTCTCTACATATTAAGCTACAACCAATTAAAATGTTTAATATTATGCATACTGTTTCAACCCTTTTAACTTAAATATAATGTAATTGAATGGAGAAAAAACAAGCACCATGATTTGGATCTAGATGTCTGATGTAAATGGAATGAACCTTTCCATTGGTGTCAGGAAACTAACTCAGCAATGATTTTTACATTCTCCCTCTCCCTGCTTCTTTTTATGCGCCTCCAGAAGAGCAGTAGCAGGAGCTTCAGAGAGAAAGAGTGAGAGAGGAAGAGGAAATCCTTTCTTCTCACTTCTTCTCCCATCTTATTAGACAAAGTGTCCTGAGTCGAACTCAACTTACTAAGATATTCCAATAATGAGAGTGGGGTAGGGAGATCTTAGGACTAACTTATTATCTTCTATATATTGTATTAAATGTGGCTCTTTAATCTCATCTGATTATTTTGAGTCTTATGGTGACATTCCTCCATGTTGTTTTTAGCTTCTCTTAATTATTCTTACAATAATTGTACATGCCGGCGAGTGATGTCATTGATCAGTTCTCTCAAATCCAGATGCAAATAAATAACATTTCTTAAGTATTTATGCCTATTGTTATCTACAGTCATGGGACTTATTTTCCATGGTATTTCATCCTTGGTGTTAGCAGACGTGGTCTATTTTTATTTCTTGTTTTCCAGTCTACCTCTAAATTGGAAGATGAGCCTGCCCTTGATTTATTTGTTGTAACAGACGAATGTTGCTATGCCTCTGAAAATGTTTTTAATCTTGTCTTTTTTAGGAATCAAAAATCCTGTTTCTGTGGCAAATAGATTGTTGAGTGAAGGACAGAAAGGAAAACTCTCTGCAGGCAGAATTCCTCCTTGGTAATTACTTTATTCTGCTTGTTTCTTTGGTGCCATAATACTTAGAGTGTTTGGAAGCATGATTGAAAAATGGCTAATGTTCTTTAGTGCATATCAGTAATAACATTCTTTTAAAATGTGTACTGGCTTTGTTCCTTGATTCTTGGAACAGCTTGTGCATTTATTACATCTGTAAATAGAATGGAGTATTAAGAATAAAAGGCAAGACTATGCTGAGTTTCATCTTACTTTGTAGTTGTTTATATAGATATTTACACAGTAACTAAGCTTTTATTTCTGATATTTTGTCCATGAAATATTAAATTCCAGTAAATTAAACTTCAAAGCTAAACTTTGAGCTTGTTGTTGATTTAATTTTACATTGGTGATCTCCTTTTACTTCCAGATTTTTAAAGTTTTAGCATATGCTGTTTTCCTTTTAGAAAACATATTTTCAAGTTGATTTAATATTTGGAAAGTTGAGGGTAAGGTATAATTATGGTCTTCCTTTGCTGTGGAGGAAAAAAGGCATTATATTTGCCAAATTATTATCTGAGCATTCATTTCAAATGGAGTGGCTCATTGAATATATCTTAAACTAATAATACATGGCTTAGGAGAAGGAAAATGGGCCAGGCTCAGAATGGAAAGGTTAAGAAAAACAAAAGTGAAGTTAAAATTAAAGTTAAAATGGTAAATCCATTAAAATGTCAAGAGGTCTTCAGAGCTGAGGAGCACAGGCGGGGTGTTTGCTATTTTGAAAATACAAACTCCATGCAGAGGAGCAAGATGGATTTTCAAAAGCATATAGTTAGATGCAGCAAGACAGTTAAGTAGGCAATGGCCATGTTAGCCAATTTTGCTCCAACTTGCATAAGAAAAACGAGCCTCTTTAAACTCCCAGGATAGTCAGTTTTAATAACTCATGCATTTCAATTTAATAATTTAATAATATAGCTTTGACTAACATATTTCTGCCTTGTGTTGCAACGTAACACTGTCAGTTTAATAATCCCTCTTTTAAAATAATAATATGTAGACAAATGTATTAAGGAAGTAATAGAGGTGGAAGTACAGGTCTGAATTCAGTCAACTTTTAACAAGTCAGCATTTAATAAAAATAATAAGTAATTTAAATAAGTAACTTAATTTTGCTGGGTGTGATTTAGTAGTATCATTACCTAGTGGTAATTATGATAATTTTGAAGTAAATTCATTTAATGAGATAAATAATTTGCAATAGTGTAGACAGGTACAGGAAGCAGTAATGGATTCAAGTGACCAGAGAAAGGAAATCTCTGCAGTGAAGTCATCTAATAAATCTTTGAAATTCATAGAAAAGACAAAAGGAAAGGTGGCTGATATGGATTTGCCAGAATTGGAATCTGATTCTGCTGATAATATGGAGAAGCTGGAAAGTGACTCTGAACAGGATTCTGATAAGGAGTCAGATCAAGAAAGTAATAGGACTAGGCTTTAGGGTTGATCTTTTCAAGAGTTTGCTGAGTAAAGTGCTTATTACTTTGGATTTAAATTCAGTTGAGAACAGTATTAAAGGTAGTTTTCAAGGTCAGAAGAGGGCAAGCAAATTGATAGCAAAAATGACTCTTGAGATGTACAGAATCTGTTACTAGACATATTAAAAAAAGTAAAGGGAATTTGAGCGGTATCTATTGAGCCACTCATATTTGCATGTTTTCAAACTCTTAAGTTGGCAGAAGCTGAGGCTAACAGTAAGACCTCATGCCGCTCACTGAATTTGAACCTGTAACCTTTCAGTCAGCAAGTTCAGCAACTCAGCACTTTAATCCACTGCACCACCATGGGCAGTATATATAAAAGTTAATAAAAGTTAAGGGGCAGTACTTATATTGCTTTGTATCTAAGTCACCTAGGGTTTGGTGGTTAATTTTTAAACTAAAATTTGTAGACAAATACAGGAGTATATACTGTAGCTTGTAATCTAGGCACAGATTTGAAATATGTTTCCACTCATAGCCTTTTGAGTAAAGTCTTTGTTTCCCCTGTCCTTTCTGCTTTTATTTTTGCAGCTTTTTGGTTGGTGAAGGAGCCTTCAAATGGGCAGTGGATCATGGAATACCAGCCTGTCCTCCAAGCATCATGGCAACAAGTGAGTAAATGTTTTCTAGGAATGGGGTTCTAAAGCACACAGTCCAGGAAACATTAAAATCAATAGGAATTAAGAAACATGAATATATTTAGGTATCACTGGTCTCACTGAACATGGTTTCTGTTTTGTTTGGATTACCTGCAAATGAGCTGTAATTGGATGTACAAGGAATTATTAAATCTTCAATCTATTTTTTTTGCAAACCTCTCTTGTAAGACAAACTCGTGTAAGAATTACAAAGTGGTTGACCTTGTGTATTAAGAGGCTGAATAAAATGACATGTTTGTATTGCACCTTCTGTTTCACACTGATGGAAACAACACTTATCTATTTTTGAGAGAATTGTGAATCCAAGTAAAAGTAGACAGCATGTATAGTTCCAAAATCCCAATGATTTGTGTTATGTCCATCTCAACAATTTGCGAGTATGAGATTGTAGTAAGCACCTGTTCTCTAATTCTGTTACAAGTTCTCATCTCACTTGCATCATCTTGCAGCATTCTGTGAAATTGCTGGTTTACTCTCTCCCATCTATTGTAGTTTAATACATACTGTTGCACTCCAGACCAGAAAACACTCTGTACTTAATCACCATACTCCAGTCCAAGTTAAACCAGCAAAGCAGTTTATTGAAGATTATAATAAAGCACTTCAGCAAAAATAGTAAAAACTTCAAAGTCTATATGTGTAAAATAGTCCACAAGGTTCAAGGTACAGGACTAATCCAAAATCCCAAAGCAACAGGACATCCAGCATAGGAATACAAGGAAACCAAGAAATACAAGGCAGCATAAAATCCAATACAAAAATCCAGGAACAATCCTTCAAACTAGCCGGTCTGAGTCCCTCTACGGAGGTGAGAAGATCGAGATATAAACGTTTTAAATAAATTTAAATAAATAAATAAAAAGAAGCATGAAACAGGAGCAAAGACATGAAACTAGAATTCCCTTAGAAAGCTTGACTAGAACTTGGTACGAGCTGTTGTCTCAATTACCAATGTTGACCAGACTGGCCAGGAAACGATCCTGGCCTCTCTAATAAAGACATGAAGTCATGCCTCCTCCCATGAGTTTCTGCTATGGGTTTCTTCTGTAATAGGTGCTGTGACCTTTGGAGGTTCTGCTGAGCAGCCCAAAATTTGCAAAAATGAAGCCTCCTATCTACCAGCTCATCAGATTACAACTCATTATTTTCTGCACCTGGAATTTCAGCCTCTGAACTCTTTCCACTAGAGAACAGCTTCTTTGCACCATGTTGAATGTGACCTTCACTGACTGAATGAAGCACAGACTGCTCATTTTCAGGAATTAAAATCTCATTATAGCTTGCAGTCCCAGAATCCCCATGACCTACTTCCACATCAACATGAGTACCAGGCACAATCATGGGCTGAACTACAATACATACCATATTTACTCGAATGTAAAGCACATCTTTTTTGGCTTAATTGCATAGCCAAAAACGGGCTGTGCATTACATTAGATTGTGCATTACATTTGATGGTCTCCCGAGGGGGAGGTTTTGGATGCCTCCTGAATGAGGCCAGTTGGGAACATAATGAGGCTGGTGAAGGGGTGTGGATTCCCCTCAATTCTTGGCCCTTTGTGTATTCTGGATATGAATACTCACAAGGTGTCTTACACCTATTGAGTAATGCATTTTGATATATGAGAAGTATTTTGAATCGGTATTTTTCTTTTTTATTTGTATAGACACTTCAACCTTAAATACTATGAACAATTAGAAGGAAAACCATAGGGGTACAGTGTACCCTCTCCATAATTTCACTTTCTGATCATTATTTAATTTTTTTTGCCTCCAGAATTTCACTTTCTGATCATTATTTAATTTTTTTTGCCATTGGTCATAAAGTGTCCGCAACACAAATTGACTAATTTGTTAGTAATAAATACATTAGTAATAAATACATCGTAAACTTTGGCTTACTATTGTATTTCACCCAATTCATTGTCAAAGCGAGCCTGTAATAGCTGCATTGCCTGCTTCTTTTCAGTAGACTCTGTGAAACGACTCCAGAGGGTGCTGTGTGATTGGGCAGCTTTTGCCTGTGCTTTCTGAGCATACAAAATTTGCTGTCTTCCCATTATCACACAAAAATATTTTTGTTTAGGCTTTTATAACTCCGAAACTGTAATAGCTTTATTTACTGGTAGTAAGACACATCACTGAAGTTCATGACCTGTACAGTTGTTTGTGAAGTTCCGCAAAAAAATTATTTGCTGCTGTTAAGATGATTCTGAACTGCATTTATTAAAATGTAGAGTTACACTGAATTGAGATAATGAGGAAAAGGGAAAACAGTGCTCAAGCAGATTTGTTACAGTCTTAATATTAGGAAAAAGCATTCATTCAATAATTTTCCTTAAGGTACAGATAATCAAGATTCTTGAGCAGAAATATAATTTTTCAATATTTCTTTCTCAAAGGGTGTAGCAAGTAATTTCAGGAATTTTACTCCTGCTGACAAATTTTTACTCCTGCTTACAAATTTCAAAATTTGTGTCCAATTCTAGGATTTATTCCACCCAATATTCTAGTGTGGTGGGTTTTGCACAGAAGATAGCATTTTCTGAGCAGGAAAAATCACTGTTTCCCCTCTCAAATATGACAGGGACTGGTTCTGTATTTGTGCGCATTGGCTACAATTCTTTTTTTTTCTATTCATGGATACTTGCTGTGGACCAGCATCAGTCCATGGATTACCTTGTTGGTAGCACCTCACTAGTTGACCTGACCCAGCATGGAGGGTACTGTTGAGGATAAAATGGTCATTAGGAATCATGGCCATGCCTTGAGTTCGCTGGAGGAAAAGCACGATGCTCAGAGGGTTTTTTGTGTTTTTCAGCAAATATTCTTTCATAAACAATATAATTTTTTTCATAAGTTTTTATTGAGCATTTAAAAATTGCACAAAAAGAAAAGAACAAAAAAGTGGATGATGGTAGTGGAGTTCTGCTTAGTAGATTAGAACTATACAAATGTCTACTGTGTCACCTAGGAAGAAGAAGGGGATTAGGGTGGGGGTGGTGATTATGGAGGAAGAGAAGCTTTATATTGGTTATAATTATTACATCTATATCTTCATCTCAAGTACGGTTATACACACTGTCTCAAGTTTTGAAAAATTCCATATATCCAAATAACATAAAAGGACACACTCTTGTCATCTGACATCAAAACTGGTAGTCATGTCTTCTCATTTTATTGGATGTTTTTCCTGTCTTCTCTTACATATCTTTACATTAAAAATATCTTAATTATTCTAATAAGTTCATTTGTTTAATGTCTTTAACCTAATTTAACTGTTTCCACATAAATCTAAAATTTCAGTTCAGTTTATTAGTAAACTCTCACCTACACTTTTACACAATATTAATTTACTATGTTGCATTGTTGTCTTTTCTTCTTCTTTTTAAACACTATACCAACCTTTTGTGTATATATATATATATATAGAGAGAGAGAGAGTTGGTTAGTTTTGAAATATTTAAATAACAAAGCTTGCAAACTTATCTCTTCTAATTAAAGAGTACTAATATGTCAGTTATCTAAAGTATACTATATATTTTTGTACAAAATGTATATGTTATTAATACAGTTTTAGTCCAAAAATCCTGATGTGGTCATCTTCCTCCGGTTCTTTATAAACTCTATTAAGGATTTCCATTCTTCTTGAAGTTTCTGCGTATTTGTTTGTTGTGCAGTTTAAGTTAATTTGGCCATTTTGGCCATTTCAGAAACCTTTGTAATCCAACAATATTTGAGGTTCATTAACCCATTCTTAAAATATTTGTTCATGAACATTTTAAAATTTTAAAACTTTAAATAAAAGCTGTGTTTAAGTTTGAAAGAGAAATACTTCAGTCATTTCAAAAGTGTAATTTTAATGAAGCAGATGCTTTTGTCTGGATATTATTCTTCCTAATTTCAATGCTGTTAAATGTTTTTAAGGACTTAGCTTAGCAGCATTTAAGCGGAACAAGAGAAAACTGGAATTGGCAGAAAAAGTGGAAACGGATCTCTTTCAGTTGAAAAAAAGAAGACAATCAAGTGAAAAGGTTAGTACACATTTAGAAAGATTGTTGTCACCTTTGAGTTAGTGAAGTTCCTCACCATATGAGGGTTAAAAGCCTGAAAATGTTTCACAAGTTCTTATTTCTAAATGAAAATTATTGTAACATTTGTACATATATTATAACAACTAAAAGGGGAAAAGACAGATGTGCTTTTACAAAGAGAGTTTGGGGGCATGTTTCTGTACGTGGATGCAGGATTCCCTCTTATCCATAGCTCTTTCAGTGCTGTTCTAAAGAATTATATGGTTCTCAGGAGCAGCTTATTTTGCATGTGAAAAAAATCTTAGTGTTACTACTAGATTGCATGCAGTCCTTCAGATTCTACTTCGAAAGTTTTAGTAAGTGTAACAACATTTCTCACTCAAAGGGTTGAAAGAAACTATCAAGAAAATATAATTTATTGGATCTCACCTTAATCATATTCTGAAAACATTAAATGAAATCAATGGGGCAAAGTTATATACCCTGTTGTGATTTACGTTTTCTTGAGTTTATGCACTCAGCACACCAGGAAAAGTAAAGGAAGGAAACTCCAGTTCTCTCTGTCTCCATGCACATGTGCATACAGACACTTTTTAAAAGGATAGGAAGAACATCCGCTTCTTACTCTCCAAATTTCCTTCTCCTCCTCCTCTTGCTGCAGTAATAAAATTGGATTCCGGGCACAGTGTTGGGTTGAGATATCTGTCTGGACTGAAGGAGAGAGGAATGAGAACATACCTTCCAGATCACTCTCAAAAAAGGGGGAAGATAAAAGATTTGTGCTACTTTTTAGTGTCAGGAGCGACTTGAGAAATTGCAAGTTGCTTCTGGTGTGAGAGAATTGGCTGTCTGTAGAGACATTGCTTAGGGGATGCCCAGATGTTTTACCATCCTTTGGGATGCTTCTCTCATGTCCCCACATGGGAAACTGGAACTGACAGACAGAAGCTCACCTCATTCCCCAGATTCAAACCACAGACCTTTCGGGCAGCAGTTCAGCTGGCACAAGGGTTTAACCCATTGCACCACCGGGGGCTCCTGATTGTGCTACTGATTATAGTATTTGATGATAAGGTCTTTCAGAATTCTTGATATTGAATAGTGCAGTGTTTCTTAAAATATTTGTTTGTTAAAATTCACCCATCATAGTTTTTCATTCAAAGGAAGTATGAGTTTTAAATCTTCCGTCTGACTCAATACAGCCCAGTTCTCCCCATCTTGAAGTTACACAGCCTTCTCAAAATGTAACAGCAGCAGCAACATATTTAATGTGAAGGATTTTGCATTCAGCCGAGTGCCAGTTAATTCCAGCTAAGGGGCATACTCTAACACAGGGATTCTCAAACTTTTTAAACAACGGGCCAGGTCACAATACCTCAAACTGTTGGAGGGCCGGATTATAATTTGAAAAAAAATGAATGAATTCCTATGCACATTGCACATATCTTATTTGTAGTGCAAAAACCACTTAAAAACAATACAATAATTAAAATTAAGAAAAATTTTAACAAATATAAATATATTAGTATTTCAATGGGAAGTGTGGGCCTGTTTTTGGTTGATGGGATAGGATTGTTGTTGTTTAAGACTTAGGTTAACCCTGAGCAAGGGCTGGGTAAATGACCTTGGAGGGCCATATCTGGCCCCCGGGCCTTAGTTTGAGGACCACTGCTCTAACAGATGCGTAATTTAGGCAAGGTAGGATATCCTGAGTTATGGTGTGTTTGTCCCAGATTTTTTTTCCTCCACTGAAACAGGCACATGGGGATAATGATTCCTCTCCAATTGCATGTAGCTAGATAACACCAGAGCTAAGTCCCTGAAATCACAGTTTCCGTGTCAGTTGCATCTTCCAATTGGCACTTCGGCCAGGGGACAAATTTCCTGCCTCCTTCACTTTTGAGGAGTTGTTTGTACTTGGCTGTTACAAGTAGAACTGCATTGATCATGACCATGTGACCCAGCCAGGTTTTCCAGCTCCCAGTGGGAAACAATGCAAAGTATCTGAGCACTGGCTGGATATACTTCTCCTATGTTTTACCCATTGTGAAGGATGCAGCACAGCAAATGTGGCTCTAGGATCGAGGCATCAACTACTTCTATTGCTTAGATCTGAGGAGTTTCACTTATCCTACCGAAGTTTCCTACCATTATGTGGGATTAGAGGTTCCCTGTGTCCTGTTGGTCTCTCCAGCTAGAAGTGGTGGATCCTCACCTTCTGATTTTCTTTCCCTTCTCTTTCTAATTGGTTTGGGTTGAGGAGACATAAGTTGATAACATTTTGAGGATAGACTGGCATTGGGAGAAGGAAGGACCTTGATGGATTTTTTGTGGTCTGATCAGAGATCATTTGCAAGCAAAGTGTTGTTTTCCTCTAGCATAAAATATTAGAACCATTATTAGTGACTGCTGACTCAATGATTTTGATAATTTCTTTCCATTAGAATAAAAAAAACCCAATTGATTCAATCTACTGACATCATTATATTCCATTTATTCTTATTTTCTTTCTGTAAAATGCATGTTCATTATTTTGGGTTTTTTTTTTTTTGTATACACTACCCATTTGTACAAGAAAGCCAAAACTCCCATCTGTTGGCCTGGCAACATTACTGTTGAGATTGAATAGTGATTTCTTAGAGTGATCAGTCTGAGCATGTTTGAAGGTCATTCAAGTACTTCCTTTTTTTTCCTCCTGGTCGATATGGCCAGTGTGATTAAAGTGTGCTGAAAGAAGATATATCTCTATTTCAGTGCACATCAATGACTACATTGGATATTTTATTTCAGTTAGTAATTGTGAGGGAAGGTGCCCAGAATTAATGAGTTAACTGAGATAAGCAGACATGCTTTTTTTAAAAGCAGACATCTCATCCTGTCTGCTCAAAATTCTGAACAATTTTTATTTGGTGGAGCTTTTTTTCAGGAAAACAAGCAAAATATTGTATTTTTAGATGACTAGAGTAGGCCTGCACAACCTGTGGCTCTCCAGCTGTTTTGACCTCCAACTCCCAGAATTCCTGTTGGACAAGCTGGCCGTGGTTTCTGGGTATTGGAGGCTAAAACAACTGGAGAGCCTCAGGTTGTGCAAGCCTGGAAGAGAATATAATAGGTCTTTGGTTTACGAGCGGTAGAGCCACAAATTTAGCCAACCACAAGTTCAAAGTTTTTGAAAAAAATATATTGGAAATTTAATTAATTTAATACAGAGAGAGAAGAAGGTACTCAAATAATCCTTGCTACATAGCTTTGCACTCACCTCCACAACTAGCTGTTCTAGGTCAAAGCCTATGATAAAAACATACTGCAACAAGGCAGCATCAGAAATGGCAGCAAACCCTGGCTCTCTGTATGTGTGTCATTCTGTATGTTTGAGTGAATCAATGGATGTGTGTGAGAGCAATTCCAGCAGGAAAATAAATAATAAAATAAAATTCATATTGGGGAACATGTTGGGAATCCATGTCCTAATACAAAGTACGAGGGGTCTAGTGAGGCCGTGAACACTGGCAGTTGTCTTCCCTTGGTCTATGCCATACATAGGAATAAATCACTGTATAATATTATATAAAGGCGATATAATTCCTTGTTGTGTAAATGATCTTACTAATTCTACATGATATGTAGTTTGAAGGCCTCTCTTCAGGCCTTCTGGGTCAATCTAAAAACATGGCTCTTCAGACAGGTCTTTGATCCAAGGCCAATGTGATGAATCATTGGTAGTACTGGCCCGTACTTAGATTGATTGTTACGACAGATAACTGGCCAGCAGGTCCCATTGCATTTTAGGAATGTTATAATTTTCAATTTTTAATAATTTTATTAATGAGATCTTTATGCACTGTTATTATATTTATGTATTGCATTAATACTTATGTATTGTTGTCTGCATGTGGCATGTGGAGTGCTTCTGTGAGCCACCCCGAGTCTCTTTGGGGCGCTGGTGGTGGGGTACAAATAAAGATTATTATTATTTATTATTGGCTGTGATGCTTCCAAGCACTTCTGATTATTCAGTTTAAAAAATCCCAGTGGGCAAAAGTCATGAATGAGAAGTAGAGAAGATCTTGCTTCTTCAAATTGTTCCACTTTTTCTATAACGGGTGCCACTGCTGAGAGTCCTCTCTCTTGTAGATGATCTTCATACCTCTGATGGAAGATGAACATTGACAGATGATCTTGACAAATGGGTATGGAATGTGTACAGGGTGAGCAAAGAAAAATAAGTAGTCTTTTCCTGCATTGGTAGCTTGTTTACTATGAGTTCCAGTATGGTCTTCATATACAGAAAGATCTATATCATGGCAACTCTTTGAAAATGTTTTCAATACCTTTGTTTACCCATCATGTAGGAGAATGACTCAGGAACGCTGGATACTGTTGGTGCAGTTGTTGTTGATCAAGAAGGAAATGTTGCTGCCGCAGTGTCCAGTGGAGGTTTAGCGTTGAAACATCCTGGAAGAGTTGGTCAGGTAGGTCAAACCTGTGCTTGCAACAAACCAGGGAAAAAGGAGCCATACCAATCATGGCCAAAGATCCTGTGGGATGATGCAGCACTTATTCTCACCCAGCCTGGAAAAAAGCAGAAAGACTGCACTCACACACACCAGACAGTTTAATCCTGGTCTCTTTCCAGGGAGGCCATTAAAGTGACACCCTCACCCATAGCAGCCATAGCTGTGTGGTCTTGGGTGCCAATTATTTTGCTTTGATTGCTGTTCTAATCCTGCATCTTGGATTTGGAACATATCCAATGTTTGTATCATCAACTATTGAAGTCTTTTCTGTAATTTCCCTTAATCTTCATCTGATATTGTTTTTGTGAGGATTGTTAGAAACATCAGATCTGAGTCAGTAATTGGTTAGTATTTAGGTGGGAGACCAAGGGCTTGACCAAATGATCTCAGGAGCCGTATATGGACCCAGGGCAAGACCTTCCTCACCTCTGATGTTGAACCATTTAGGGTCATGGTCCTTTGCTAATAAATCTGGATTCCCACACATTTCTTCTTCATCTGACAATGTCAGTTCTTTGGCTAAACGTTGTTTTATATACAAAACAATTCCATTTTTCATTTTCTTTGCCACCAAAATATATTCCTTTCCCAATTTATTACGTGTGAGATGTTTCGGAACAAGGCACGTATTTTCTTATAAGTGTCTATTACAAACAAATTATTATTATTACATGTTGTTAAGTAATGCAATATCTTCTTCCACTTTGAGGTATCCAATCCATTAATATTTCATAGTAAGTATTTGTAATAATTGGTGATAACCAATTATTCAGGCTAATTCCACAAAAACATCCTGCAGTAATCACTTTCACAATTTCTTCCTCTTCAGATGATGCTCTCTTACCCATATCATGCAGTCTTGATCTTGGCTTCTCCTTTCTTATAATCTACTTGCACATCTTTTAGATCAGTCTTCTATATTTTTTCTGGAAATTGCTTTCTTTGCATCATTGAGTTGACATTTTTGAACTTTGAAGATGAAACTCATTTCTTCCAAATATTGTCATCTGAATGGTTCAGATTCTCTGCTAGGAAATTGTTATTTCCCTTGTGCAGAATTCTGACTGGAATCTCTTTTAAAACTACAGCATCTCTTCTGTCCCTCAATTTGTTTTCAACGTAATTTTATAGACTTCCTGAGGAAATATCAAATCTCACAGAAGTTTTGTTGTTGCAATTTTTGAGTTAATTCTGTAAACTCTTTTATCAATTTTAACTCCTGCTCCCGGGCTTTTCACTTCATCACTGTAGTTACCTGCGGCCTCTGTGGTCCAAGCAAGGTTTCAGAAGAGCACAAGTGGCTGATTTTGAGTCCCCCTTTTTTGATGGAGGAAGTTTATCTGGTCAAATTTTGCTTCCTCTGGCATGACACATGACTCAAAGGCAACAATATGCCAATTTACCCCATCGAGAATGTTCCTTGAAAGCTTCCCTATATATACAAAAACATATTTAATTGATATGATGTAGCTACATTGCTAATATTCCAACATTATTTTCTTCTGTTATAATTAGGCTAACACATAGTTTTTCCCAAAGTAATTTTTTTTCATAGCTTACCATCCCGTAGATCTAGCAAAAAGAAAGGGGAAAATCTGTGTATCTTTATCCTTTGCCAGTTAGATCAGGCCTAATATCTGGAAGTTACACTTCTCTTATTAATTGAACAGAGATTGTTATACATACATTTGAGTATGATAACAAAAAACAAGGTTCTGCACTTATTATGTACAATGAAGAAAGGAAGTACTCCTTGAAGTATTTGTGCAGTTTGAGAAGATTTTTCTAATACTCATATGTGATTTTCTTACATGTAATTAAATATAGTTGAAGGGCGCTGCTTTCTTTGTAAAATACTATGTTTTCCTGCATTACCTGATCAAACCTCTTCTTTCTCTTTCTCTCTCTTTTTATAAAACTTTCTTCCTCTTCTGTCAGGCAGCTCTCTATGGATGTGGCTGCTGGGCTGAAAATGTGGGAATTCAGAATCCTTATTCTACAGCTGTGAGTACCTCAGGTATTTATTATTCTTATAAATATTTGACTGGACTTCGTCCTTCCTCCCAACACACAGATACTTGAATAAATTGCTGCTTTGTGTTCATGGAAGTGAATTTCTCTTGCTTATAATTGGATAGGTGATGTTGTTACTTAATCTTCAGCATATAAGACAACTTGATACAGAACAAGGGTGGGTCGTTTTGACTGACTCAGGGACCCTCTCCTTCAGGGTCCTCTGAGGGTTATTGAGGGGGCCAGGAATGGAAAACTAAACAAAGAAGCAAAATTGGATATGACTGGAAAAGCATTTCTGGATTTGAAAGAATAAGCTCTGTGTGTGCCTGTATTCAGCTCCATGTTCCCATTTTGCCTACATCTACAGGATATACTTGAAATTCTTCTTGTTCCAATCTGAAAGACTATAGTTGCACAGAAATATCCACTGATACTGATTTAATTCAAAAATACTGTAACAGGGCTAAATGTATGAGATTCAAGCTTCTTTTTAAGCCTATACTCTCTATTCCCCCTGCATGATCATAGAGGGCCCATGGCATCCATTGCGGTTTGGTTCCAGCATACACACACACTGTGACTATAAAAAAACTGTGGATGCATACTATGTACAGTGGTGAAGTAAAGTGATATCTCTTACATAAAATGGCAAAATCAAGGTTTGGTTTTTGAATTTTTTAAAGGGGGCGGGGGAGTTTCTAGCGATGGGTGGTTGAATCCACATATCCAGAGTCCATTGGTAATAAGGGCCAACTGTATTAGGAAATTGAAAGCTTTTCCCCATCACCATTTAACAATTATCATTTATATGTAAATCCAAAACTCTGGTTAGTCCCAACTCCGGCTTGTGGAAGCTAACAAGGGCTTTAACTGCAGTTTCAGGTTGGCTTGTTTCTGTAAACCATGATTAAAACTAGCCATAGTTTGTTCTCTCTGGGATATAATGAATAAGTCATTGTTCATTCTCGTAATCTTAAAGTTGGTGAATTTTGTGGGTGACATAGCTATAATTAAAGAGATACCTCTAGCATTGTGTCAGAACAAAAACCATTAACTTTATATGGATGTAACACTTAAGTGTGCCTTGTTTTATAGAGCAGCTTCTTTATGAGTGTTAAGTTCTTTTTTAAGTGTTAGGCATAAAGCAGGGTATGAAAGGGCTTCCTTAGTTCTGGGTAGATGTTAGAAAACAACAGTAAAGTCATTTACCTCACTCTCCATCTTTTGTACTTACAACACAATCTCACTGATAACTTCTATGTCCTCTTTGGCAACTGGTTTCTGTGAGGTAAGCTCAACCATGTTTTTTTTTTCCGTTATGCTTGGATGTTCCTCTGTGGTTATTGAAACCATGGATGAGCACTGTGACCACCTGTGCCTCCCATGTCCTTTTCCTCCTCCATTGTGAGCTTTAACCTGAAACTCTCTTGTTACATCTGGATCTTGGAGGAGGCTGTGGTAGTTGTGCTAGTACCTGGGCATTGACATCAGATAAGTTTTCCCTGTAGTGGTGTCCAGGGCCTTCATATATGGATCTTACGGATGCTACAGTGTTTTAATGCAGAATCCACATGCGTAGTAAGGACTAATGGAGCCTGGTCTAATGATAGCAAGCAGAGTACTAGAGACAAGTTGAAGTGGGGAGCAATCAAGGGCAGAAAGAGAAAAGAAAAAAAGAACAAGCTCAATTCCTGTCAACCAGCTTACTGTGGCTGTTCTTGAGGAAGAGGTATAATAAACGTAAACTGTATTTGCAAATATTTTTCATTTAGAAAAAGGTGACTTTTAACATTCTGTTTGTTGTAGTATTCTTCAAATTTGTTTATGGAGGATTTTGTTCTCCATACAAGTATTAATATTCCTATGAAGATAGAAAGTTCATTGTAATTTGCAAATGAAAATGTATGAGGAACTGGCAAAACCATCTCTGAGTACTCCTTGCCTTAGAAAATCCTTTAAAATTCATGGGGTCGACAGACAGCTTGAAAGCGCACACACAAACATTTTTGTGTTTCAAATAGACATTCACTATGATTCTCTTAATATGTAGTAAATGAGATAAAGTGTGCGACTAACTCAGAATGAAACAAAACAAAATCCAGCCCTAGAGAAAAAAAATACATTTTCTGCTGTTTTAGAGTGCAAAAGGTTGTACAATTCTCTGGGCATCATTTTGCTGGAGCCTCAGAACAGGGATTCTTATGATTTGATCCTTTTCCCATTTACGTCTGAAGTAAATAATTCTGCCTTTAGGCATTTTGGCCTTCATTTTTCTGGAGAGGGAATTGGTTGGAGGTAATATAAATGGACCACAAAGCGATATCCAACTATTCAACAGGAGGAAAAGTACATTGAAGTCCCAAATGCTGCGGTTGAAATCAGAGTAGAAGGAAATATTGGTTTATTTCTCCAGGAATTCGTGTTTCATTTATGAATAAATAATCCATCTTTTTTGATGGTTCAGAATATGTTGCACTCTGTTTTTAAGTCAGTTCTGATTTCACATCTTACTTGGTGTGGTCTGTTAAGCTTGCACAGTGAACTAAACTATTGTTTTTATTGTCTGTTTAAAGCCCATGATGGTTGGTTGTGGGAAGCAGTATGCAGGAGAAGATGGTCCTTTGCCAGATCTTGATATATGTTTGCTAGTGTGAGACCCTGGAATTCTTTGTATGGTTATTAAAATCTGGATTTCCTATTTTATTTTATTATCTAGAAGTGTTGATCTACTTGTATCCTTTCCCCCCCAAATATTGCTGTAAATTTCTTTGAACATTATCTTTCTATGGAAAATGAGCAGGCAAACTGATAGTGATCATCTGGCATGGCTGTATTTATGTTCAGATAATTGTAGTTGTTTTTGCTCTTCACTTTTAAACCAGCACTGTCTGCAAGGTTAGGTGAGCAGAAGTCCATGTATGTGTGTGTGTGTGTGTGTGTGTGTGCGCGTGTGCGCAGTGATTGTACTAATCATGTCAGTACAGAAGGGGGAAAATACTCAGATATTATGTCAAGAGACAGCATAATATTTGTGTATTCTCCCCCTTCTGTATTGATGTTGCAAGATAGAAGGTAAGTTATACTCCGCGATCATCATCTCAATTTTTGGGGTCAGTAGGCTTGGATCTGACAGCTTTTTCATCTACTTATAAGGTGTAACTCTTTGATGCAGGTGGAAAGCATCCTGTCCTTTACGTATAATACAATAAATAACTTTATTTTTAACCCACCTTCTCTCCCTGAAGGGACTCAGGGCAACTCCCATAAATGAAAATTGCAAACGTTCAGTGTCGTATACAATAATAAAATGCAAACATTAAGACAGACAATTACAACAAATTAAACAACTTTGGCTAAAAGATATAAGATATATATTGGTAAGTCCGGTATCATAGATAATTCAACTGATAAGTTGTGCCTGATAGCAGTGTTAACAAAAGATTTCTATTTTCACACATTTCTATCCTCCCAAGGGTGGTTCATTTCCTTTTTTTCAAAGTGGCACTATAAGAAGTATGTAGGAATTGTGTACTAATATCAATGACAATTTTAAATGTTTCTGGTACTAGATCTTTATAGTTTGGTTGCCAAATCACTTGGTTTGAAGCCAGCATTTCCTGCTTCCAAATCAAACACAAAACAAAATCTGCATTTGCATAACTCCATGTTCCCACATCTGTCCCCTGATTCCTCTTCTTTCCCTTTGTTATAATAAAACCTTTGAGTTTAAACTCTGTATAACACTGGATCCTTTCCCTTATGTTGCATTAATAATGATTTCACCATTCAGTGGTGGCTTCTATTAGTCGAATAAAAGAACAATTGAAGATTTAAACTAGGAGTGCAATATTTTGTAACCCAATCGTAATATTCTCGAGCACAAACTGTGTAGATGACAACAGAATGGAATAGAATAATCAGAGTATATTACATCTCAAAATATATCATCATCATCAAACTTTATTACAGTCCATAGACCCAATTTGGTCAGCGGGAAATGTCCACAGCTGATTAATAAACCGATAAGACCACTTAAAAACAGGCCAATTATCCATAATTCGCATTCTAATTGCAAACAGCTAAATCAGAAGACCTTTTTGGCAATTTAAAAAGGTTTTCTAAATGGAGCTGCACATACATATGATTTTTTAATTGTTACTTATTTCTGGAGGCAGATATCACGAAAATTATGCACTGACCTTTTTTTTGCTCATCTTCATCTATAGTGTTAGCATATTTTAATAATTATTTTAATATGGCTGAAGAAAGCCAAAGGATTGGACGCTATAGATCATTGAAAGTGCTTCTGTATTCTTTTTTTTTAAAGTTAAGGTACAAGCAATAAGGTACAATCACTGAGCTCAAATACTGAGTGATGTGAAGTACTGTACCAGATACATGTGTTTTTGTTTTTTAACTTCAGCTATCACAACATACTACTGTGACTGAAAAAGCCAAGATGAAAAGTGCTTTTTCAAAATAGTTGCTACAAAGAGTTTTGAAATCCTGGTGAGTGTCACTTTGGGAGAAGAGATCAAAGCTTGTGGTCTTTGTAGTACTGTGAGTAGACAACGTTTATAAGGCAACCCTTCTCCCCTCCCCGTTTAGATCCATGAGCAGCTTTGTTATTGTGGCAGAATACTGCCTGACTTTCTCCCCCATAGCCTTTTGCATATGGCTTGCAGAAAGAGGGCTGGATTTTCATTTCTCCTCGTTCAATAGGAGTTGCTTTCATGTTTGAAAATTGAAAACGCGTGTTATTCAGTGTGGTGTATGAATGTGGATGCCCTGTGACGCACCTGCTTCTAATTTCCTGACTTGAAAGGAGAGCCCATCAAAAGAAGCAGAAAAACAGTTTCTGTGTCACATTGCTCTGAAACCCCATGCTTTACAGAGGTTCTTTGCTATGCCATCTTGGTTCCATTGATAGACAACTCTGAGATGCAGGGTCTGAATAATAAGCAACATTTCACTTTATCCTATGCTGAAACTTTTTAAGACTCTTGTTGTGGTTACTTTAAACTTCAGAAGTTTGCTAAGACTTTTGTGTAGTTGTTGGCCTTTGTGACAAATGAAGAGCAATATTTAGGGCAATAAAAGGTCATTAAACAGATAAAGATAAAGCTGCACTGGTAGCACCCAGAAGTTTTAATGCATTCAACATTTTATTGTAAATTACCAAAATATTGTTAGAATAGGACAATTGTGTGCCCTTTAAACAATTTTGTGGCTAAAGAATTGGGACAGTTGGGGGAAGAGACACAGGATAAAATTTGAAAACATATTACACATGTTGTGGCGGTAGAAAGGTTGCCTAGCTTTTTGCAAGAAATCAAAATATAATGAGCAGCATAAAGCGACACAGTAAGCAGGAAATATGCAACTTGATCACAGGATTGTTTTTTTCGTTTTTAAACTATTAGATTTTTAGACGTGTAACTCAAATCTAGTAAACTGAAAAATAATAAAACTGCAGATACGAAAATTAAAAAATAAGTGAAAGAGAAGAATCAAACACAAAAATAACCCCATATCATTCCCTCCCTGTTACTCCCCTGACCAATTCCTAACAAATGAGCTTTATATCTTCTACTTTTTTCCTGGATTGGTTACCAGGCTGGTTGGAGCCATGGCTGGGTTTCAAAGTGAATCCCTTCCTAACCACTCATGAAATGAGGTGTGCTTTCTTAGTTTTTAACATTTATATCATGCTTTTCAAATAGCTTTTAAAGCAGTTTATAGTAAACTATAAAAAAGACCAGACTGGAGAAAACAAAGCACCACAAAATAACAAGTAGTAAATCTACATATACATCAATCCATTCAGCAACAAATTAACAACAAAACAAAGCAAAACATAGTAAGGTATCAAAATATAGATGATAGCCAAAAAGATATGTACAGTGATACCTTGACTTTGGAGTGTAATTTGTTCCATGACAGCTCTTAAACACTCTTATATCAAAAGTGAATTTTCCCATTGAAATGTCATTAATCTGTTCCAACCCCCCCCCCCCCCCCGGTTTTTGTTACATGTTTTTAGATAAGAAAATGTACTTTATAAATCACAAATAATGTATAAATGCAGACTCACATGGAGCAATGAAAAAAGAAAGATCAACATTAAAATGGTAAAAGCACAAGGTTGTGGCAAGAAAATATATTTGAGGCAACACATTGGCCAGTGTAACAGCAAGGCAAAAACCTGCACTTTCACATGGAACAATAAAAAGATCAACTTTAAAATGGTAGAAGCATGAAAGTTGTGAAAAAAGAACACAAAGCACAAAGTAAAGAGGCAGAAGCATAATTTTCTTCATAATGTACTCATTCCAGCCTCCCTCTCTTGCTCTCTCCCCCTCTCTTCATGAAGCCAAACATACCAAAATTAAAAGCAACACAAAATCAACTAACCCAAAGTTCCGCAAAGTAGACAAGAGCAAAGCGGACAGCAATCACCCAAAGAAGACAAGAGCACGAGGCAGGGGGGGTTGCTCCCTTGAAGTCATAAAGCCCTGTATTCTGATGCTAGCACTCCCTCTGGTGCTAGCTCTTAACTCAAAACATGGCTCTTATTTCAAAGTGAACCCTGGACCAAGTGACCACTCTTAACTCAAAATCACCTTAAGTCGGGATACTCTTAAGTTGAGGTTCCACTGTATATCATCAAGTACTCACCTTTCACTCGTGATTGTTTAACAGGCCAAAATGATTTAGGGAAAGGATTTGGTTGTCTCAGTGGAAGGGAATTTCCTAAGAGATCAGCAGAACTGAAAAAGTCATTTTCTGGTTGCCATTCAATTATCTCCCTTGAAATAACCAGGGGTATATCTTACATGAAGGTCTTAATATTTAGTTAGGCTTTTATTTACTCAGGTCTCAAGGAACCAATGGGCTTACTGGTTAAACTCGCACTCTGAAGTGTATCCAGAAACAAAGAGGGATATATTTCCAATTGCTAGTACCAGCTACTAGCTTAGTTACTGTATTTGAATTTCTGAAATGCTCAAGTACTATTCAAAAGCAGAGCATAGAAAACACCATAGTGTTCCAACAGGAGTAATAACAAGGTGTGGACAACAGAAGCCAGGTATCACCATACTTGAGAAACGTCAGCTGAAAAACCAAACTAAAATAGTAAAAAATTCTCATTCTACTCTTGTGCCCCAGTTCATAGTTAAATGCTGTGAACATAATTCATTTGCGGGATGAGGTGTTTTTTGTATTCTGGTGATACCTGACTGTCTCTCCATCAAAATGACAGAGGCAGAAGAGCTGTTGTGGAATTTTGACTGGACTATATACTGGGTAGGATGAAAATGAATTAACTGAAATGAATGATTGAACTGTGAAGCCTAACAGGACAATTACACTACTGTTTCCAGGGAGGTGCTTTTCATCCTATTTAGATTGATTGTTTTCCTCCTGGAAAAGCAGATGCTCACTTTTGGTTACGCCTTAGTCTTTCATTGCTACTTAAAGCACGTCATAAGTTTTACTATTTTTGGGCTGGTTCAACCAGCTATTTATGGACAGAGGCAACGTGGCTGCGTTGACCTACCTTTTGGTAACCTCCCAGTGTATTACATTGCTTGCTTTAGGATTCATTCCTGAAACTTAGTGCAAAACTTGGTGCTACAGTTCTCACTTGTTTAGATTGGTGGAGCCATATTATACCAATTCTAAAAAGTGTATTGGCTCTTTGCTTCTCAGTTCATTCCCAGTTGCTAGTGCTTGCTTTTAGGAAATCCCTAAATCACTTGGAAGCACTGCTGCATTAGAGCAAAGGACTATCTGTGGACATAGTGGTCAATCAGGTCCCTATGAGTAGTCTGCCAGGAGCATATGAATGCAACAGCACTCCCTTGCACATGTTTCTCAGCAACTGATAATTAGAAACATTCTCCTTTTGATACTGGAGGTAATATACAGCCTACATAATTGAGGAGGTATTATTGTGGCCAGATCTAAAATCTCAAGGAATTATTCAGCTTAACTGTGTAAGCTCACTTCTAGCCAGTATTGAAATCTGGGCTTCTAAGCTCAGGCTGGGCTCCAAGAGTATGCACTAAGACTTCATGGGGAGTGTAATTCCATCTTGAACAAAAGCTGAATCCTTATTCCTTTATCGGCCTTTTGACTGACTAGGAGCAGCTTTGCTTTCTGTGGATTAAGTTTCAATTGGTTGCTCTCATTCAATCCATTTTTGATAGTGGATACTGTTTTAGTATCAAAACAGCTTCATTTGAATGGATTGGAGAGTAGGAAGAAAATAGGATATTTTCAGCATACTAGTGACACTCAGTCCAGTGCTCTGGACAAGTTACCTCAGTAGTCTCATATTACATCCATATAAACAAAAATATAATGTTCGTTTGTGGGATTAACATAACTCAAAAACCACTGGATGAATTGACACCAAATTTGGACACAATACACCCATCAAGCCAATGAATGTCCATCACCCCTAAGCACACACACACACACACACACACACACAAAACCCCAGCTGAACAGACTTAAAACCCAAAAAATACACCATATATACACACACATACATATCCACGTACATACATATGTACACACAAATATGCATATAGACATGCACACACATATACACAATATGCATGTAGTATTGAGGCCCCCATCCTAGCCTCCCAAAGAAAGGAATTTCAGGGACTGGGGCAGCCACTGGAGAGCCATATCACGTGTCTCAAGTAATCATGCCTGTGAAAGCAGTGGGATTGAACTGTCTCTTGAAGATATCAGGGCTAAGGTAGAGCTCATCTGGGGAGATATCATCTATCAATAAGCTGGACAAAAGTCATACAGCACTTTATTAATCATAACACATTTGAATTCTGCCCAGAAAGAGATTGGCAGCTGGTGAAGAATATTATCTTGACAGCAGTATTTCTATGTTAGATTCCCCAGAGCTCTAAATTTAGCAAAAAATTTTTTTGTGTGTGGCTCAATTGTATTTAAAGCTCTTGTAAAGAAGAGAGGGATGCATTCCCACTCTCTCCTCAAGCTATTTTCCCCTAGCCAAATTTTAGCACCAAGAATGACTGGAAAAGCACTTATAAAGTATACTGGGTTGAAGGACTGATGTCTACCTGGTAAAGAAAAAACTCAGTCAATGTCTCTACACCCTTCTGCATTTTAAATTACATTTTGTATATATGTTGAAAGACATAGTAACATATAACTGTGACTACCACATTGTTACACTAGAGCCCTAAAACACGTTTTCACCACAAACCACACTCTGCCCAGGCATATAGTACTAATCAGTCTTTTTTATATAGTTGCAACGGAACACGTAGTGTGTTCAGTAAAAAGTTTTTTTTCATTATTCCAAGGTATTTTTTACATTATTTAGTATTGTATGTATATTGACGATTAAAGGAAGAATAATTTCCTTGTAAAACTGTATATGTGTGACATGCAGTGCCTTGATAATTTAACTGCATTATTACCCACCATTTTGAGATTTATGGTTTATTTATAGATTAACCTAAATTGAACTTTACTACCTACAACTTTTTTTCAGAATGGGTATTATTTTAAAATCAGGTTGAAACTTTGTAAATATTTCTGTTATCTTTCTAAATCTCTTCATCAATAAATAAAAAAAATAAAAAAAAGTATCTTCCTGGATGGTATTTCCCGAGCTGTTATTCACCTTCCCAGTGGCATTTTACTCTTGCGTATTTGTATTACTTTAGTTGCATTTTAGTATACATTTGTAATAATTTGATATTTATAATTTAATTGTATTCTTATTTTGTTTGTTAGCTGCCCTGAATGTCTATAAGCACAGGAAGGGTATAAATTGATGTAATTACTCACCTACGTTCCATGGCTAGACCTTAGTAGTGTGGACTCATTGAATCAATTGCTTCATTGTTAGTCACTTATATAAATCCCAGTAATTCATTGACTACTGTAGCTGAAATTAGCAACTAGATATGGGCCATTTGAGAAGTCGAATGGAAAATGCTGCCAGAAGGGGATGTCTGAAAAATATATTTTTAAAGAAACGTAGTTTTTTAAATATGTATGATCCTTTTGGAATCTCACCTTCATATCTCGCAACAACAATTGATATTTAAATGATATAAAGAGAAGGAACAGGTACTGTTGATACTGAGTATATGTTACCCATTATAGATATTACATTCTTCCTTGTCTTGGAAGGAAGTCTTTGGAACTTCTCCAAATTCAGAGGACTATTGTAAGAAAAATATAGGGCAATATAGGCGTCTAGATAAACCTATTTTGACTAGATCTCATTTAGGTACCATTGCAAAAACATCTCCTCTCTTTCAAACCAAAGTACCATAGATACTTGAGTATAAGCCGAGTTCTTCAGCCCTCTTTTGGGCTGAAAAGGCCCCTCCTGGGCTTATATTCAAATCAAAGTTATTTATCATTTTACTGGATGATGATGATGATTATTATATTTGTTATTTTACTCTAATTATGATTACAATTGCATTTTTATTTTACTCATTGTTATTATTACATTTAATATTTTTCTGTATTTATTGTTATTATAACATTATTTTACTCTTTATTATTACATTTTTATTTTACTCTCTTTTTATTATTGGAAGGATACATAAGCATCATGTTTACATTGAAAGTTAGAATAATGATTTAATCAGAGTTGGAGAGTCTTATCTCAAATTACAGTTTGATGTAAATATTCAAAAACATTTAACCTACTGATGCCTCAATTAATGTAATGTTATTGGTATCAGTTTTATTTTGAAATCTACTAGTAGCTGCTGCATTTCCCACCCTTGACTTATACTCGAGCCAATAAGTTTTCCCAGTTTTTTGTGCCTCGGCTTATATTTAAGTTGGCTTATACTTGAGTGTATAAATTGTCCTCTTCTTCCCTACTTTCTCTCTCTGTGATCACACTGTGCCCACCTAGTGATTATTCAAAACACTCCTTAAATTTGGATTTTATCAAAATTAAGAGGAAAAAAGGATAATCACAAACACTTCTCCATTCAGCAGCCAGCTGCTGGTAAAATCAGAGGGTGTATCCTTTCTGCCTAGCTATGCTCTCCAGTGCCTTAAAGTCTGCCAAGAAACTTGGAAATGAATGCACTGGATGCATCTCAGCTGGCACATCTTTACCACTCGATCCATAAAGGTCTCTTTCACACTACACAAGTATAGCACTATGATTTCACTTTTAACTGCCATGGCTCCATCTTGGGGAATCTAGGGAGGGGCATTTAGAAACCCTCCACCAGGAGCTGCTTTGAAGCCTTTGACCAAACTACAAATCCCAGAATACTACAGGAAACAGTCATGGCAGATAAAGCGATATATATGTTTGTAGTGTGTAAGAAAATAATATTAACAGTCAAATACATTCATGGGATCATGGCTCTGCAGCATCTAGTTTGAGAAACAGGTTTACCTTAAGTCGGAGATAAGTCTGAGATAAGAGCATGCTATATTTGAGAGCAGTGGATAACTGCCAACTGTCATGTTGAAAAAGATGACTTTCTTGTGATGGAATGAAGTGGCATCTTTGTGCTATAGGCTGCAAATTGGCAAAATGTAACTTCCCCCTATTAATGATTTAGTTTGAGCTGACTCAAATTCAGTGACTGTTCCAGCAAAGATACGACTCTGCTTTTTATTAAGGCACAGTTCTGGGGTAACCTAACCCTTTAAAAGACGAATGTGGCTCAGTAAAAACCTTAATTAACAGGTGCTGGGTTAACCACATATGTATAACTAGGCAAGTTGCCATCAGAGTACTACAGCATTGCCCAATATCCCCAGTAATTAACATTTTCCTTCATCTCCTGAAAGACTGTCAGGTAAAGCTTCACTTACGTCAGTCTCGCATGCAAGAACAATTTTAAAAGTGAGTGAGAGTTCTTGCACCTTTTCAGTGGTTTGTTTTTGTTTTGCATTTCAAAACTTCATTGCAAGGAAATTTTTTCTAGAAAAAAAATCCTTTGAGTTTCGTGCAAAAAAAAACGTTTTTGCATAATGCCTCAACACTTTTGTGCAGAAACCTGTGTAAAAATTGATGAGTGTTCATGTTTTTGGAGATCCAATTTTGAGAATTAGGAATGCTGTTCGAGATGGCTGAAATACGAAAGAAGAAATCAGAAGTGGTTTCGGTTTATTTGGATACTTGAATGGAATTCTGGTCACTTCTGCTTTGAGATGCAAGGACTGGTGTTGCCCTCAGGAAATTCAGTATCAGATCAGGCATATCGGAAAAGTATTGCAAAGACAATGTATTAACTAAAATAGCATTACAGCATCAAGTATAGAGTATGTGTTGTGAGAGTTATTGGGAATCTTTTAACCTCTCTCTCTATAAGTTAAAGTATTCATATTTGTTTCTCTGTTCGTACCACAAAGGCTGTTGCTAGGTGACAGTGGCCCTCTGATGTTTCTGGGAAAGAAAGGGGACATGTGTATAAGGGGAAGGGAGGAAGGAAGGAAATAGCCACAAAGAGAGCCATGTTGTCATGGAACATTGTGAGGTAGGCCCATGTAGAGCTGGAGAAGGGAGAAGGAAGAAAGGGGAGTAGGATCATAGCTAGAAAAAAATGGGGGGGGGGGAGGGAGGTGTTTGAATTTTTTTAGCGAATCATGAGAAGTAGTTCCATAACATAAAATAATTTAATTATATTTTATATAGACTTAAAATTGATAGAAATCAGTTTTCTCATCTCCTTCATGGGGGGCTTCAAATCCCTCCCATGCCTTAGGCTTTGCCTACCAGTTGTGGGTGGGCCAACTTGGTTACTTCCACTATATCAGCTATTGCTGCAAGTAATGTCTGTGAGTAAATGGTCAAAATTTACTTGAGATAGTGCTTGCAGTTCTGGAGGGACTTGTTTAATTTTCGCTTCTTATAGACTTAGCAGTGGGATTTGGTTAACCAGTTAAAATTCATGAGTAAACCAGTTTTTTTTTAAACTGAAAAAATTCGGGGGGGGGGGGTTTGAACCCCTAACCCCCCTCCCCCTGACTACAGCCCTGAAGAGGAGGAAGGAAGGAAAGAGAAGGAAAAACATAAATGAGAAGTGGGGGGGGGGGGGGAGCAAGGAAGGAAGGAAGGAAGGAAGGAAGGAAGGAAGGAAGGAAGACAAAGGAAAGGGGAAATGGTATGAGAGGAGGGAAATAAAGCTACGGGACAGCATCCCCTCTGACACCAGAGCAAAGCTGGATATATACACTAGTAGATAATATTTTCAAGCTGTTTCATGATTGGCTTTCCTGGAATCTGAGATAATGAAACGTATGAAAGAGGTCTGAAAATTGCCTTAAATTCCTTCAGCAAACCAGCCTGTGAAAATTAACACATAAAAAGATAAACCTGTTTATGACATGGAGATAGATAGATTGATTGATACATACACACACAAACACACGGGCGTAAGCCTTTGCTTTGGCTGCCATCCAGCAATGTGGAAGTTAACTCCAGTTCACATACTGGGGGGTCCCCCTTTTTCTGGCAGACTCCCCAATCTTTGAGAGCAGATTTTGGAGGTGCTTAGAATGCATTACAGGAGTGAGGTACTCCTTTCCCCTGAGTAAAACTCTTCCACTTGAAGATGGGCATCACTGGGTGTCACCTTGATTGTTTAAGTACGTTGTTGGTCATACTTATTTTTCAACTTTCCAAAAAGTCATAAAATATAGAGTTTGATTTTGTGTAAATGAAAGGAAGATTGTCAGGCACTCATGTTTCAGTTCTTAACTCTCGAATATGCAAGCTTTTGCTGGAGCATAACCCCCATTATTTGTGTTTGAAATATTATTTATTTTATTTATTTAAATCTTTTATATCCCAATCTTCTCAACCATCATGGAGGGACTCAGACTGGCTAACAGCAAGGATTCAATGCCACAATACAGTCTAAAACATCATACAACGACAATAGATTAAAATACGTATAATATAAAGTACATATAAGCCATACTATATTGTGGGGAACAACCCTGAATGCCTAAATGTTCTTTCTGTTGTACTTCTGTATTATTTTACTGCTTTGTAAGTTTCAACGCAATGAACAGGGGAGTGGGTGGATTTGAAGAGGAAAAAGCTGTTGGACCCCCCCCCCCAAAAGCTAGCTCAGTGTTAATTGTGCATATTTATGTGAACTATAACTTGTGGTTTGTTTAACATAGGTTGTGGAGAGCACCTTGTGCGGACCTTACTGGCCAGGGAATGTTCTTGTGCTTTGCAAAATGAAGATGCTCATCAAGCTCTGCTGGAAACTATGCAAAACAAGTTTATTAGTAAGTACACGATATGTTCTCACGATGCTGATGTCTTCCTAGATTTCTTTTTCCTTTGGTGTCAGGAGCGACTTGAGAAATTGCAAGTCACTTCTGGTGTCTTCCTAAATATCGCATGGAACCTATCTTCATTCTCTTCCTGGCACAGTTTTCCTCTGTGTGTCTGCACCCTACTCAGAATCATATCCTGTTAATATCTTGTTTTTGATTGGTAATTGATATACATATTCGTAAAAATCAGCACATGCTTTGAAACTAGTACTGCACTAATTATTAATAAAAAGCGATAAAAATGCACCTTTTATTATATCACATCAGTTTTTGTGTAGTGTAGTCTACGTCTGATGCATGGATTCTGATCCATGCAAATGTACACTCTGATTAAATTATTGTCTGTGTGTGTGTGTTTGCATGCATCAGCATGCATATGTTTCTGCTTCCTGGGTAAATTATTGGACTGAGGAACCAATACAATAAAGAGGATCTAGATGAGAACATAATAAAAGCTCTACTAGGTCAAACCAAAGGGTTATCTAGTTTCCCCACAATGTGGCTGGATGCCAGTGGAGGCACAAACCAAGATGTTAGTTTTATGAATATTTTGTTTTTTAGAAAAAAAATAAAATGCTAATATTTTTTAATTTCCTGATTTGGAGTTGGAAACTTTAAATACAAATATTAATGGCAAACATGTACAAAAAGGGTTTTGTAGATTTGATTATAGATTTCACAAGTAGTAATAGCTGCAAATGTAGTCTTCAAAGAGTGAGTTGTCTTAAGAACAATTCTTCTTCAATTGGTTCTTAGTATAATGTGTGAAAGAGAAATATACAGGAACTTTTATGGAGTTAGTTGAACCATAACTTGGAGCAATATTTGGGGGGCATTCTGTGAGGTTTGTGTGTCATTCCCTTTGAGACATGGTTCCTTTCTCTCTCTCTCATCTTTCTACTCTTCCATTTATTTATCCCCATCCTCTTTATTATGTGTGTAAATGTACACACGGACATATCCCTGTAGTTTAAAATGTAAAAATTTTGCAAACATAATGAACAAGGATTTTTATGTAACAATGAAATTGTGAGGACATGTTGCAGAGAAAGGGGAACATAGACATCTATTTCGTGTCAAAAGCATTGCATAAATGAATAAGTTTAAAACTGATAAAATAAAAGGATCACAAGCAGCTAAATAGTTTTAGACCAAAAATGGGTAACAATGACTGTGTTGTCTGTAGCTTTAAACACTTCTTCCTCTGTGCATGAGGCAGGACATTGTGGGCAAGCATACAGATGCTGAGTTGTTTGTTCTGCTCCATAGTTGCACAAGGTGGAGGATTCTTCTAGATAGTGCCATTTAGCCAGGTTGTCTTTTGGTCTGCCAACTCCACTTCCGAGTCTGTTCAGGGACTTCCAAATTTCCTATTCTTGGTTTGTCCTTGAAGGAAGACTTTTGCGGGGCGGGGGGGGGGGGGGCTTATCCAGTTAGAATTGTCTGATTTTCCTGTCCACCTGGATATTCTTGCTGTTGCTGGAGGAACATTTAGAGGAGTGGTGGTTCTCGTGAAACTTTTCCTTGATTTAAGTCTACAGGAAGGAAGCTGATAGCCATACAGTGGGTGGCTTTCACAGCGTTCAACCTTCCTTCTTTCTCTCGCTATTGGCAGCAACTTCCTGTCGCACATCGGGGAGGGGGGGGGGTGGATTCAGGTAGCTTATACAGTCTATCAATAGGTATAGGTTTAAGACATCTTGTGATTATTCTACATGTCTCATTCAATGCTATATTCACCTGCTTCGCATGGATTGATTTATGCCAGACGGGACAGGCATACTCAACCGCTGAGTAAGACAAGGCATATGTCAACATAGACATAGTGTTATCATGGTAATTGTTTAGTAGGCAGGAAGGGGCTGCTTGAAAGAGAGTGTGAAGTTTAGTTAGGGACGTTATCTTTCATATTTGAAAAAAAAAACCTTATATAAATGCTTGAGGTTTGGCTTTGGAAATATGCGTTGAGTTCATATTTGGAACAATGTTGATATATATATATTATCATAGACATTATTGAAGGTTGCTTTGCAAAATATAACTTCTGATAACTGTTTTATTGTATGTCATCTTCGTCTCCAAAAAGAACAATGATATTCAAATATGAAAAAATAGCTCTTTGGTTTGACTAGGAACTTGATCATATCCTGATTAATATGCCTCCCTCCAAGGCATATAACAATTTTACATTTTTCCTGTATTTTTCTAAGAAGGTTTCTGACAGGGATGTTTATGCCTTTGTAGTAGAAGACAAGCCTTTCAATGATGATGACTTATACAACATTTTAGTTAAAATATTAAAAGGGAACTTTTTATGGACAGTGTAGTTCAATATTAATGCTGTTAGAGTTATGCCATCAGGTCCTAAGAAGCCCGAAACCCCAGCATGTGGTTTGCTAAAAGCTGTCATTTCTTGGAATAAGCCCAGCTAACGTTTTGCAAATGTATACCTAAAAGGTTATGCAAAAATCCTGGGCATATGCTGAATAGCCCTTTTCTTAGAAACTTTCCTGCTGTTGATTTAAGTGATACAAAAGTTTGCTTGAGCTGTAATGTATGATGCAGGTTTTCCTTCTCCTATGAAATAACTGTGAATAAAGTAGGTTAATAGTCTGTTCATGACAGTATGACTTGCTCACTTCATCTTTTTTATTTAAAAAATAGCATGCTTTGTGGTCACATTAAAATGTCTAATATAATACTATTAGATCTTTCCAGAAATAATAGCTTGGCAGAAAAAAAATGAAAAACATTAGTCTGAACTGAAAATGAGGTTACTTCTGTGAGGTTCATAGGCAGCAGAATTTGGCTTTTGCTTATCCTTTGATAGGATGCATATGTTTATTCGTTTGTTCAGTTTGAGCTGTAGGAATACCTTTTGCTATTTGGGAGTTTTACTAAAGTTTTAAGATTTGTTTTAAAGAAATAATGGATGATGAGCTAATAAAGTAATAGCTATCTTTCTTTATTTGGGGAAAGTATATCAGCATTTCAACACAAGGGATTCAGTAAGCTATTTATTATCATTATTTCTTTGCGATATTTGTATACCGCCCTTCTCAACCCTGAAGGGGACTCAGGGCGGTTCACAGTGTTGGCAGCAATTCAATGCCATCAACAAAACACTATAAAACATTATAATTGACCCTCCTCTAATAAAATATTAAGTCGTATTAAACACATCACATAAAATAACATCACCTATCACACAGAGACATAGCCTTATATACCTTATATACTCACTAGACTATCTACCTGGTGTTACCAGGTGTCAAAAGGGCTGCTTCCTTCCTTTCATCCCTTCTTTCTCTCCCTATCCCCTTTCCTTTCCCTTTCTTCCCCCTTTTTTGTTACTTCTCCCTTCCTCCTTATCTTCCTCTCATACACATGTCATCTTCCTTTCCCAGTGACATCACAGACGACCCACTTCACCTAGCAACAGGTGACCTCACAAAGGGCCTCTGGATGATCACCTAGTAGCTTGGTAGTACAAACAGACTTAATTGTACATATGTGAGTGTGTGTATCTTTACCTCATGTATAAGTTAAGGGCAGTTTTTGGGACACAATTAAAAATATGTATAAGACCCGGGATCGGGCTAGAATATAACTTTGAGGCATTCTGTGGCAGGGCTCTTGGACAGTTATTCAGATTTAAGAAGTATCTGACACCCCTATTTCTTTCAAATTCAACCTTTCTTGTAAATGCCGGTTTCATAATATATGCTTCGTCAGGTAGGTAGATCTTTGAGGGCAACAATGGAAATTTGCTTAATTGTTAAGAATATTGGATGAACTACTTTTAATATTAGAAACTACATTTGCCATTTTTAAAAATATGCTTGTATAGGTTTGCAAATGAGGCCTGTATGTGTGAGTGCCTCTTTCTAGCCTTATATTTAAGTATGTGTACCTGCATATCACAGTGTGGGGGGAAAATGTAAGATGGGAGGGATCATCGTACAACAGGTACTTGGCTGGGATGCTTCTCCATATTCCCTTGAGCCAAGTGTTGTGCAGATAACCTCAAAGCCAAGCAGAGTTTGGAAACAAAGACATTATCCTTGTTAAGTTACATAACAATAACTCAGAAGTGTCTCAACAGATTATATTTTCTTTTTATGATCACTGCATGTGTCCTCTTTTGAAGAGATTTATAACTCAGATGTCTGCAGAAATGATAAAAAGAATTTATTTAAAAATTACCAAAACAGTATTTATCCTTCAGAGAATGGGAATTAACACTTGCCAGAAAAGCTACAACACCAGTTTAGTTATTGAAAGAAATGGAAGAGAAAACTGTATGTGTTCCAAGTTTCCAAGCTGACAGATTCTAAAGAGCAGGAGAATATTCATTTGTCAGAGAAATTGCAAATATGACACATCATCTGTAAGAACGAAACCTAGCAATTAATCTTAAAACACAAAACGTTTTGCTGCCTGAAATGGGGTACTGCAAAATCTGGATTTGCGGTTGACTTTTCTAATAGTCCTTATGATGGGACCATGTCCTTTGCTGTAGTGTAAAAGCAAGGTACAGGATGAGTAGTATGGCACATATAGCTCTGTCCTCCAACAACGGAGAGTGGTGACTCTTCCACAGTGTCTATTGTTGCCTTTCATTCACTAATCATGCTGTCAGACGTTCCCCTCAAAACTGTTGACCATAGAATCCTTGCATTCAGTTCTTGTGGGTTTTTTCGGGCTATATGGCCATGTTCTAGAGGCATTTCTCCTGACGTTTCGCCTGCATCTATGGCAAGCATCTTCAGAGGTCTGTTGCAAATTAGTACAATGGGTTAATATATCTGTGGAATGGTTGGGGTGGGGCAAGGAGCTCTTCCCTGCTGCAGTTAGGTGTGAATGTTAGCTAATCACCTTCATTAGCATTTGAAGGCCTGCCTGAGTCTGGGAAAATCTGTTGCTGGGAGTTGTTAATCTGTGCCTGGTTTCTTCCTCTCTGATGTTTAGCTGTTAAAATTTTAGAGTTTTTTAAAACTGGTAGCCAGATTTTGTTCATTTTCATGGTCTCTTCCTTTCTGTTGAAATTGTCCACATGCTTGTGGATTTCAATGGCTTCTCTGTGTAGTCTGACATGGTGGTTGTTCGTGTGGTCCAGCATTTCTGTGTTCTCAAATAATATGCTGTGTCCAGGCTGGTTCATCAGGTGCTCTGCTATGGCTGACTTCTCTGGTTGAAGTAGTCTGCAGTGCCTTTCATGTTCCTTGATGCGTGTCTGGGCGCTGCGTTTGGTGGTCCCTATGTAGACTTGTCCACAGCTGCATGGTATACGGTAGACTCCTGCAGAGGTGAGAGGATCCTCAGGCAAGAAATGTCTTATGCCAGCCCAACATTCAGTGAAACCATTGTCACCATGTTCTAAGAGGCAGCTTAGAACATGGTAACATGCAAGCTAACAAGCAAGTGAATGTTTTTAAAGAAGAGGATGTTTACATTTCTTTAAAGGATTCTGAGAGTACAAAATGTCCTTGACTGGAGTGTTGTGTGGTTTTCAGGCTGTATGGCCGTGTTCTAGCAGGATTTTCTCCTGATGTTTTGCCTGCATCTGTGGTTGGCATCTTCAGAGGATGTGATGGGTTTTTTTTTTGTTTCTGTGTTAGAAGCGGCTTGAAAAAGTGCAAATTGCTTCTGGTGTGAGAGAATTGGCCACCTGCAAGGACATTGTCCAGGGGATGCCTGGTTGTTTTTTGTTTTTACCTTCCTTGTTGGGGGGCTTCTCTCATGTCCCAGCATGGAGAGCTTGAGCTACCAGAAGGAGCTCATCCACGCTCTCCCTGGATTTGAATCTCCGACCTGTTGGTCTTCAGTCCTGCCAGGACAAGGTTTAATCCATTGTGCCACCGGGGACTCCGATCTTATAGTGGTAAAGGAAGTGGTGTGTATGTGTGCGTGTGTGCGTGTGTGTGTGTGTGCGTGTGTGTGTGTATACACACACACACACACATATACACACACACACACATACATATATATATATATACACACACACACACATATACATATATACATATATACACACACACACCTGTGGAATGTCCAGAGTGGGAGAAAGAACCAGTGTCTACATTGACTGTTTCTTTGATGGTTCACTAGCCTCTGAGCATTCCTGACATCAGAAGTGATGAGAAGTCAGTTAATAATTATTTCCTGTATAATAAAAAGTATCATTTTTCTAAGATAACCCCATTGGAAGCATGGGATTCTAGAGGTGGAAGAGAGTTTAGATGTTATCATAAGATGTTGCATGTAATATAGCTTGCCAACCTGCTATACATGGGACTGAACAGAGCAGAAAGTTGTAAACCTAATTATTAATTTCTAACTGTTGGTCTCCTAAGTGTATCATGCCTAATAGGGCATTCCTCTCTAGTCATATTATTTAAAAAACATAGTGGTTTCTCCTGCTCTTATGTGAGCTAGGCAAGAAATGATCACTTTTTAAAAGTTTGACAGGAAAAGAAGGAAATGTGAACCAGTAGGAAGGAAATAGAATATTTAGTTTTTAAAGTATTTTTTAATGGTAAAGGCCACTTGAAAAATACAGCTAACAAGCAAGTGAATGTTTTTAAAGAAGAGGATGTTTACATTTCTTTAAAGGATTCTGAGAGTACAAAATGTTTTAAGATTGTAAATATAGAACACACGGCATATTGAAACATGTGCAGGACCAGGCACCTTTTCCAGCATTATCATGGGCACACAAGTGAATTTTTAAGAGAATGGAAAGTCCTTCATCATTTTTGTCCATGAAACTCATTAGGTAGTTTGAAGTCTTCAGATTATGAAATTTTAGAATCCTATAAAATCCTAGTAAAAAGTACATTTTGTTTTCAGTTGTGACCTAGAAACACTGACACATGCATCCACAGCATGAAAGCTGAAAGGGAAAAGAAAAAAGAAAACCATTGAATAGGAGAGCAATTTCTTCCAACTCCCTTCCCCTCCAAGTAGGTCTCAAAACCCCAAGCCCACATGATTTGCCGTACCCCATTGCTTGTTGCCATGCAATTGAACAAGCCAAAAAACTATTGATTTTTGGATCACTCTAGTTAACTGAATTTAAAAGCTTTTTTCAAGATGAAAATCTGATTAATAAGCTCCACGATATAACTGGCACCAAAAATTACTGGCAAGCTTCTCTGCCCCCCCTTGGGCTTTTGCCATTAAAACACTGCGTTGTGCAATGAAGAGCTTCGGTTATGTAAAAGGCTTGCTATGTAGAAATGCCTCTATGTAATAGTAGATAACACTTAAACAAGCACTTTCTTGTTTTTCAAATGTTTGTACATACAGTCCTCATGAATACAAATCAAATTTGTGGTTCAGTTCAGTTTCCTTGGAAGTTTTACTAAGAGACAAGTGAGTTAGACTTATAGACTATTGTGGGTTGCCTTTTAAATTGGGCTGGAGAGAAGCCATATCAGAAAGTTCTTATCTGATCATTGCCTTAGGAGCCTCTGTGGACTGAGGCAATATAGAAATTTCTCAAAGAAATAAATAAGTGCAGACACCAATGCTGCTCTTGGTACAACAGGAAGCATTTGGAAGTTAACTGTACGTGGGAAAACTTTTGGCTTTGCTACTGCAAATTAAACTACATTCAACTCTCCACATTCATTGGAGTTAGGGGCACATCACCTATGTGAAGCGGGGAAGGGGAAATGTGAAATGTTTGCTGTCTTCTAACCTGAGAAAATGCTTCTCTAGACAACAACATTTTTTATTAATTAGCCAGTTGGCCTTATCAAAAACAAACAGTGCATATACAACATACAACATACATCTGGTCCTCTTAAAATAAAATGCAAATACACAGATATAGATATATGCATCAACTATCCTCGTCTCCCCTACACTGCAACCCAATCTGATCTATGTACTGCTTCTCTAGACATTTCTTGGTCCTCTAGTATAACTTTATGGACATCTTACACTGCAAGCTGATCATAGATTTGCACCACTTGACATTCGACGGGAAGTAGCCAATAATGAAAGGACCAAGGCAGTGACATCTCCGGCTCATCCTTTGTTCAGTTATTAGCCAGCATGCCAATACCTTGAATCAAGAAACAGCTTTCTGATATCTAAAGAGATACTCGCAGGAACACCTCAGCAAGCAAGAGTCCAAAAGTGGCAAGTCAAAACCCGGAACCTCAATCCATGGCTTAGCTGATACCGAGAAACTCCCTCCTGGGCACACAGAAGACTGGGCAACTTGGAAGGCATTAAACAGAATGCACTCTGGGACCACGAGATGCAGAGCCAACTTTAAGAAATGGGGCTACAAAGTGGAGTCCACGACATGCGAGTGTGGAGAAGAGCAAACCACAGACCACTTACTACAATGCAGCATGATCCCAGCCACATGCACAATGGAGGATCTTCTCACAGCGACTCCAGAGGCACTTCAAGTGGCCAGCTTCTGGTCAGAGGAAATCTAGCATAATGCCAAGTTCCTGTAAGCCGCCACAAGTCCCTTTTGGAAGATGGTGATGGGATGTTGTTGTTGTTGTTGTTATTGACTTCAGGATGAAAGGGAGCACGATTCACCATTTTATTGTTCCCTCTGGTATTTGGCCATCTAATTTTACAAAAGTCTTAACTGGAAAATACTTCTGGATCATAATTTCAAGAACAGCTCAGATGATTTGGGGTTCTAGTATTGAAATGAAGACAGATGTGGGGAACCCACCAAAATACATTGCAAAAATGGTCACCTTAAAAATATTAATTTTGGAGTAATTGTAGTAGCTGCATCATTGAATCTTCCCAACTGATTTTTCATTACAGTTTTCTAGAAATTTGTAATAATTTCTGTACTATTTACAGTAGCAATAAGAATTGATGGATTGATTGCTTAATAGATTTGAATTGTCTACATATAAAGTGCTCAGAACTCTTGTGCAAAAAAAAATCTTTTGGTTCGAGATTTTAAAAATGATCAAAAAATAGGGGACTAAATAAAAGATAAAAGAAGGATATATATTCATTCTGAAAAAATAGACAAAATGGTTGTTAATTATACACAGAAAAATAAAATTTTAGCAAATGTGTGATCAAAAACTCTTTGGCCTTCACTGGTTTGTTACATTTGCAATTAATCCTGTAGTATAATATGTTTTTGTCATATTTAAACCATAAAATACTTCCCACATTTTAAAATGTATGACATTAATTGCAAATCATAAAAAGAATACTTTAATTTTACGTGACTAATTTAAAAATAATTACAGCTTCTAGTATAGCACCTTTTAAAAATTATGTTTTGACTATTAAAAGAAACATTTGTCAGACAGTTGTTTTCTGCTTCCTTGCTAGCGTTTTTCCGGACTTTTGAGCATGTGGGTGAGAGTCTTCTCTCTGCTTCATGTGTACTTCTGAGGCCTAGCACTGTGTTTGCTACACAACCAACAGTGAAACTCCTTAAGATTTGATGCTGATGCTGCAGCATTGGGAGTAACATTTAATATCTATTTGCTGTTACTTTTTTCATATTTTTTTAGAGGAGAATAAATCCTGGACATTTTCTATCGGCCCTTAACGGATTGTCTATCTCATCTAATCTAGACACCCACCCCTGTCAATCTAATCTTCCTACCATGGTATTTATATAGTTCACTTATTAGCAGTGTTTTGCGTTGCTATAGCTTCCTGAGTACTTCATGGACGTTCTTAATTTTTACATCTGTGAAATCTCAAATTACATCAGTCCTTGACATTAATGGTTCAAGTTGCCTGTAGACAAGGCTGGATTAAGTTGCTGAGGAGTTAACACCTTTAAGGGGCTTCATTGCCACAAGTGCTTTTTAAAAAAGACGTTCAGATTTGTTTTGTTTATATTTTGTTGGCATCCGAGGCTGTAATGCAATGGATAAGCATAAAGTTGCTTCACTAATGTCATTGTGATTGTGCTTATCGTAATTTTATATTGTTATGTATTCACATGTTTTATGTAATTATGATGTTGTTGTTTATTGTTTGCGTTTTCAGTTTGCATTTTTGGTTTTACTCTGTTGTAATTTGTTGTTTGGGCTTGGCCTCATGTAAGCCACTCCGAGTCCCCATCGGGGAGATGGTGGCTGGGTATAAATAAAGATTATCATTATAATTATCATTATCATTATTATTATTATTATTATCTTTGAAATGAAATTCTCCAGACATTGTGATTAGAATTTTTCAAGTTTTATTCCACTGTTGTCGATCTTAAGGATTTCTTTCTTTCTTTCTTAAAAGTTGCCCCAAGTAACATTTTTTCCAGCACTACATTGAGAAATCCCAATGGGTTTCAAGCACTGCAGTTAACAACAAAGCAAATTTAAAATTACTTTTTAAAAGGAGCTCTTAAGCTCTCTCTATTACATCTTAATTGGTGGAAGGCATACATTTCATCAGTTCTACCATGTTACATCAGAGTTGATCCATTGGTAATTCTGGTGTGTGTCTTCATAGTAAGTGACTTGTATATGATGAAACTTTTTGCTAACAATCAGAATCAATTTCGAATGTAGCATCATTTTAAAAAACCTAGTTGGTAATTCATTTCTCATTCTCTCTCTTCCTTCCGTGCTTCTTATAGGTTCACCTTTTCTAGCCAATGAGGATGGTGTTCTTGGAGGAGTTATAGTTCTTCGATCTTGTAGGTGCCCTCCGGAGCCCAACTCTTCACAGGAAAAGCAGCCCCTTCTTGGTAAGAATGTGAAGAAAGATGCCTGTTTATGCCGCATGTATTTTTATTATTCAAATCAATTTTACTTTGTTTTCAAACCAAAAGAAAAAAATAACTCATAAACAATTTTTAAAATGGAAAAAAGACGGAAAAGATGGGAAATATCACAGGGTGTGGTATGTAAGTTATGAAGCCATGTTTATTTATTTATTTATTTATTTATTTACTTTATTTTTATACCGCCCCTCTCAGCCTTCCAGCGACTTGAGGCGGTTTACAAGGCAAAATTCAATGCCACAAAAACACAGTACAATTTTTAAAAAACATTAACAGCAATACAATCAAAGCTACAGCAGTAAAAACATAAGGCAGTAAATCCTCAATAAAAAAACGTCGTCCAATTCCATCGTATAATTGTTCCGTTTTCCTATGTCCATTACTCAATATTTGCAAATGCTTGCTCAAATAGCCATGTCTTAAGTGTTTTCTGAAACATTAGGAGCAACGAAGCCGATCTAATATCCTTGGGGGGGGGGGCGTTCCATAGCTGAGGGGCCACCACTGAGAATGCCCTGTCTCTCGTTCCCGCAAAACATACTTGTGACGAAGGTGGGAGCGAGAGCAGAGCCTCCCCAGACGAGCTTAACATCGTATTGTCGAAGGCTTTCATGGCTGGAATCACTCAGTTCTTGTGGGTTTTTTCGGGCTATATGGCCATGTTCTAGAGGCATTTCTCCTGACGTTTCACCTGCATCTATGGCAAGCATCCTCAGAGGGTGAGGTGAGCTTAACATCCTCGATGGTTTGTAAGGGGAAATACGTTCGGACAGGTAAATTGATGAGTTAAATAGTTCTACACATGAGTCTTTAGTATTGTCAAAGAAATAGAGAGGCAGAGAGTATCTTTATACATATTCTCTAGTACAGGGAGGAAGTAAGTAAAAGAAAAACATGGCAATGTGAATTATTATCATCATTATTAATATCCCACTTTTTCTCTCTTAGAAGAGACTCAAAGCAGCCAACAATATTATAAAATAGAATAAAAAATAAAATGTACTATTTAAACCCAAAACATATAAACATTAAAATATAATTAAACAGGATTAAAAATGAATAGTTTAAATATTTAAAATCTATTAAAATACATAAACACCAATCATCATCCTCTGTCTCGGTCTTAAAATGTGTTCTCTATATTTGTATTCCATTGTGCACTGTTTCTGTGCTGCATATGCTTCGTAGGCTTAAACTGTTGATTATATAAAAAGAAGAGAGGAGCTAAAATGGGAACAGAGCATTTTGTGAACAATTTCCATCTCTTGATTTTTGCCTATTGGCTGAGTTTTCATGGAGATCTAAGGGGTAAAATGGTCATCATTGAGTATGCTTGTTTTCCTAATGTTTATACTTCCATTTACATACCATCTGGTAAATAAAGGATTGTTGTTGTGTCCAAATCTATAGTCGAGTTCCTGTGGAGCCATACAACAGAGAGCATGTGTGTGGGATATATGTCAGCACAGGATGGCAAAGCCAAGGTAAGTGTCAAATTTGGAATAAGTGCAGTAATAATTTTTAAAAATAGTAATACTGGTTTCCTTCCCTATTCAAAGGGCTTACACATAAAGAACCAGCTTACATCATGGCTAAGCTATGATTTGGTGATCACAAGGGTGCAGTTTCTTGGTGTGCTCATGGACCATGGCACCTTCCAAGCTGCCAAACCAGGCTGGAACGGGGCTGTTTTCTAGTGTTGTAATACACAATAGAGAATGAACAGTGTCTTTCAGCTATTCCATGCAAAGATCATTCCTTTTTGCTCTTGCCGCTTGGTCAGGGTGAAAGTTGCATGAGAGCGCTGACCAAAAATATGTTTTGGATCAGAGGGAAGAAATAAGATTAGAAGCAAATATAAAAACGAGTGATACTGAGGTCAAAAGTGTTAGGAAGGAATGGGATTGATAGTGGGAAGATTAAGAAAAGCCAGAAAAAGCTTTCTTGTGAATTCCCTAGATATAATTTCAAGCATGGTGGTTGCAGTAGGTTTCTTACAATGGTTCTCAATCTGTGGGTCCTTTCGGCCTTCAACTCCCAGAAATGCTAACAGCTGTTAAACTGGCTGGGATTTCTGGGAGTTGTAGGCCAAAACACCTAGGGACCCACAGGCCGAAAACCACTGTTTTAGAAGATCAGATATGTGAGATAAAGCACTGCTGAAGTTGCAATTTTGACACACTGTGGTCTGAAGTTAATTGCATTGTAAGCCAGGTTTGTTTTGGCTGAGTTGCTAATTATTCTGGACTTGTGTTGCACTATTTAACATGAACCCAGAAAGAGAAGCTTGGCTTCAGTTCTTTTACTCCATTTCACTCTTGGGATCCAGTTTCTTTTTTGTCTAGGCATCTTTACATCAAGAAAAACAGTAGAATTCATATTTTTAGATACGGCCAGCATGTTGCTAGGCAGGTTCAGTGTTAGATTGGTTGTAATGTTGTTCCAAAATTTGTGTAGGACTTGTGTTGATCTAGCCTGATAGTTGCTTGTGAAGCCTTGGTGTAATGTAAAGTTCAGCACTCTGTTCAGGGATCTTTCCCTACATACAGATCTTTCGTTGGACATCTGGTACACATTGCTTTCATGCTGCGGGCAAATTCTCCAGCTGGCAATCTTGAGAGAGCCAACAGGCACAGCTGCTCTTCTTGCTTCACTTTTTAAGTTGTGACCTTCCTCTAGGAGAGTTAATCCCTCTCTTCTCTTTCCTTTTGAGCCTGTAGCTGCAAATACTTTCCTGAAACTAATCCCAAATGCAGTGGCTGCTCACTGCTAATAATCGTGATAGAAGATGCTCTTGAAAAACATCGAATTCTGTAGTCCTGGAAATTGACACTAACTAAAAGTTAGCAAAGGGTTCTTATTCCAGAAGGAAAGGAGAGGGGGCAATTAATTGGAAATAGATAATAAAATCCAAAACACTGTGGAGAAAGAAAGAAAGGGTCCAAGTTATAAAACTTCCAATTTCAAGGACCAAGAAAAATGCAGTAGCTGCGTACAATGTTCCTTTTTCTGAAGTGTACTGAATGGTGCGTTGTTGAAGGCTTCCATGGTTGGAATCACTGGGTTGCTGTGTGTTTTCCAAGCTGTATGGCCATGTTCCAGAAGCGTTCTCTCCTGACGTTTCGCCCACATCTATGGCAGGCATCCTCAGAGGTTGTGAACCGTTTTGGAGTTTTTTTTGGGAATGCTGTAAGTTTTAGTTTATTCTCAAAGGTCCGTGGGCAGATTTACTTTTTAATTGCCCTTAACTCTACAAACATAGTTTTATGAGCATACATGCTGGTATACTTTTGGCTAGTTCATTTATAATCAGTACCAAATGCAGTCATAAGCAATTTAAAAAATATCCTGTAAAAAGAGATACTTAACAACTTTGCTTTCTTTTCTGTGGAGTAGCTTATTGGAGATTATGAAAATCTTTTGCTTCCTCGTGAGGCTCCATCTTTTAATGAAATAGCAGATTAAATGGAAAAAAATGAAAAAAGCATTTTATTTTGCTTATAAAATGTTTGGGACTCCACCTCCCAGAATCCCTGATCACTGACCAAGGCACCTGAAGTCCCAAACACCTGGAGTTTGGGAATCACTTTCATTGCTCCCAAGAATGTCACAATGCTCCTTAAAGAATGTCATAATTATTCCCAGCAATTATTATTTTTTAATTATTTTTAAAATGCCATTTTCACCTGTAATTAATAGGTATTGAAATACAGAGCAGCAATTGCAGTTTCCGAATCCTTTTAAAATAAATTGCAGTACCCATTTCTGGAGAATCTGAAGGTATGGATGACAGTGATCACTATGGTTTAGGATAGGAAGGGAAGGAGGGAGGGAGAAAGAGGGAGTTAAGGGAGGGAGGGAAGGAGGAAGGATAGAATGGTGAGAGAGAGGAGGGCCTGAGAAAAGAGCCCAAGGGGTCACATCCGGCCCCTGAGCCTGGGTTACCCATACCTGCCCTAGGTGATATCAACCTGAATAGCTCATGTTTGAATGTTTTATATAATGTGAACAGGAGATAGAGAAAGAAATTACTGCATTTCTGAAGGCGTTTCCCTTCTGAGAGCTAAGAATTTCTTTCACTCATATAAGTGACACAGTAGTTGTTTAATTTTCTATCTCAGCCAATTTCCTAGACAGTTCTAGATGTGCTAGAACTAAAATATTCAGCTGTGTCTTGATTTGAAAAGTGTAATATTTGGACTTAATGTCATATTTGGTCTTGACAAAAATCTTTCCTTCCTCAACATTTACTTAGAATAGAGTGAGTCCACTGTTCTAAGATGTAGCAGATCTGAAAAACAATCTAGAAACTTCTGTGGTAAAACAAGCATTAAGTTGTACAACATGATTTTGTAGATAGAATTGTACTTTTATTTGGATACGTGCCTTCAAGAATTGCATTTTTCTTTGGCATGTCTTCCCAGAAATTGCTGTCTTTACATTTGACTGACCTCCTCTAACAGCAGAAACAGTGGAGCAGACAGTTTATCCATTGGCACTTGTTGCTTTCTGGGAAGCCTTAATAGAAAAGGACAAGAGCTGCCTGGCCATCAATGGCTCATGACCAGAGTTTCAATTAAATGAAAAAGTGGCTTGCTGAGCTTGTAACTACTCACCCTTTTCCATCAACTGTATTTAGTCTGTCTTAAAATACACTTTTGAGGAGGAAGATGGGAAATGGCTGGTTGGGAGGAAACAACCTATTTGCCTGTGGAAATGTTATTTTGGGCCACGGTTCAGAACAACTCTCATTCATGCCATTTCTGTCTTTCAGTGTGATGCTTCCTAAAATTAGTACAGCGTTTCTTTGAAAACAGTATTCAAAGAGACAAGTAGAAGAAATCTGATTCAGATCTTCTTGGAGATTACAGAGAGACTTCAGCAAGTGCCTGAGGGAAGCATTTGTGGTGCAGCCTCAGTGTGGGTTCATGCACGGGTGGTAGGAATGCAAGTACTTATTATTGTGGGGTGGGCTCTTTCCTCCCTCCTCCTCCCTCCCCCCTTTTAGTGTTTGACAAGGCTGCCAGCAGTAGGATGGTAATCACTTGGTGTACACTGTGTGTTTGCTGATAGACCTAACTTAGCTGCGTCTAACCTTTATTTATTTATTTATTTATTTATTTATTTATTGCATTTATTGACCGCCACTCTCAGCCCTAGGGCGACTCGTGGCGGTGAACAGCAACATAGAAAGACAGTGTACAGTAAATCACGACAATACAAACCTTTGACGCTTTTTGTCTGATTGTAGACATGTTTATTCTGCAAGAAACCCTACTGTTTGCAATAGTGCTCATTTCCAAGTAGCCGTGATTAGGGCTGTAGCCATAGTGTGTGCTTAAATAATCGCTTTTGCGTTTTGAAAATTAGATGGATCTCTTAAGGCTTTTTAAAGGATTCATGGCCAGAATAATACTCTATTTTGTATCATGATACAAAATATTTTTTTCTCTGTTCTTTTTTCTGCTCCTTAAGAAGGACACAACTTCCTTCATGCTTCACAGTAATAATAATAATAATAATAATAATAATAATAATAACCAAAATTTTATTTATACCCCTCCACCATCACCCCAAGGGGACTCGGACCGACTTTCATGAGGTCAAGCCCGACAACACATCAATAAAACAAAAAACAATAAGCAAAAAAAAATGCAATTAATATAACTCACATATAAACAGTAACACGCAAGGATTTTAAAAAGTGCTGTGATAGGATTTCATTTTTCGTTAACACCTATAGAAGAATGGCTAGTATGCAGAGAACACAATTGCCAGTGTAGAGATATTGGGATCCACATTAATAACAGTTTAAATTTCTAGCTAACAACAACTACTGCTACTTTATATTTGTACCCACCTCCATCTCCCCGAAGGGACTCGGGGGCAGCTTACATGGGGACAAGCCCGATCAACATAGTTAAATAAAATAAAAACAAATGAACAAGAGCATAACACAATATAAAAACAACCATCACAAACAAATAGCAAAACAATTAGAATAAATTTCATCAAAGAGAATTTATATTTCATGTTAGTCTTGTTGTTCACTGCAATCAAGTTGATTTTCACTTATGACAGCCCTATGAATGAGAGACTTCCAAGTCATCCTGTCCTCAGCCCTTACTAATACTTGTTAAAGACACACCAAACTCAATTTTCATCTTTTTCCTCACTTTTTGAATATATGTCATGAAACCTGAAATCTTTCCCTAGGCCTGGCTTCACAGTTCAGCTCCAAAGGTATCTGTGTTTGCAACAGATGTTGTTTGCAACAGATTTGTTTGCAACAGATGCTGGAGTAACCTCCTTGCACATCAACACAAAATACTTGAGACCACTGACTAATTCAGCAAACCGTTTCCGAGGATCAGATGCAAAATCCTACAAGTCTCAAAGAAATTGCTTTAACGGGACCTCCAGTATTATTTTGGCACTGTATTTAACTGATTGTAGTTGTCACAGCTTTCAGAGTGAAGCATCTGATACCACTGATTCCCAATTATGGGAGAATGAAGGGAGCGCCAATATAAAGGCGGAGCATCCCATATCTGGAATTCTGAAATCCAAATACCATATACATTCGAGTATAAGCTGACCCGAATATAAGCCGAGGCACCTAATTTTACCACCCCAAAAAAGGAAAACATATCGACTTGAGTATAAGCCAAGGGTGGGAAATGCAGCAAATTTCAAAATAAAAATACATATGAATAAAATTACATTAATTTTAGATTAATGTAAATTAATTTTAGATTAATGTAAATTAGATTAAATGTTTTTGAATATTTACATAAAATTGTAATTTAAGATAAAACTGTCCAACCCTGATTAAATCATTATTCTAACCTTCTTTAAAGCCATGGTATTCCCTGTAGTCACCTACGGATGTGAGAGCTGGACCTTAGGGAAGGCTGAGCGAAGGAAGATCGATGCTTTTGAGCTGTGGTGCTGGAGGAAAGTGCTGAGAGTGCCTTGGACTGCGAGAAGATCCAACCAGTCCATCCTCCAGGAAATAAAGCCTGACTGCTCATTGGAGGGAAGGATACTAGAGACAAAGTTGAAGTACTTTGGCCACATCATGAGGAGACAGGAAAGCCTAGAGAAGACAATTATGCTGGGGAAAGTGGAAGGCAAAAGGAAGAGGGGCCGACCAAGGGCAAGATGGATGGATGGCATCCTTGAAGTGACTGGACCGACCTTGAGGGAGCTGGGGGTGGTGACGGCCGACAGGGAGCTCTGGCGTAGGCTGGTCCATGAGGTCACGAAGAGTCGGAGACGACTGAACGAATGAACAACAACAACAACCTTCTTTAATGTAAATGTGCTTACGTACCCTTCCAATAATAATAGAGTAAAATAATAAATGCAATAATAAATAGAGTAAAATAATAAATGTACTAATAAGAAATAGAATAAAATAATAAATGTAAAAATAATAACAATAGAGTAAAATAATAAATGTAATAACAACTACAACAGAGTAAAATAATAAATAACTTTGACTCAAGTACTGTATAAGCTTAAAAAGAGCTGGAAAACTTGGCTTATACTCGAGTATTTACGGTACTCCAAAAACCAAAAATTGTCCATGTGGTGGCTGAAATAGTAATACCTTGGCTTTCTCAGTGTACACAAACATTGTTCCAAGCACAAAATTATTACAAATTTGATGTATAAAATTACCTCCAGGCTATGTGCATAAGGTGTATATGAAACATAAAGGAATTTCAGGTTTAGACTTGGCATCTATCCCCAAAAAATCCCATTGCGTATATATATCTGAAAATCTGAAATTCAAAACACTTCTGGTCCAAAGCATCTTTACTAGCTTCCTTTGATGTGAGCTATATGCTGAGTGCTGAAGCTTTCTCCTCCCCTCTCTCATACATGGCCAAGAAAAGGAGAAAAAATAGGTATTTTGCAAGCAAGCTCCATGAATGTTCGTCCTACGTTCTGTTTTTCTAGGGCCAAATGCTTTTGCCTTTCCCCACTGAGGTGAATCAGTGGTGAGTTGTCTCCCTTGTGCAACCTTTTGGAGGAGGAAGATCAGATCCTGTGATGCACAATTTATCTGGTGACAGGATAAACTCTGCATAGCTCAGTGTATGCTATGTCTAGAAAAGAGAAACAGGAATAGAAATTGTTTCTTGGATTGATACGATCCAAAAATACAATTGTGCCGTGCTACAATCATTTGTTGTATAGGTTGTATATAATATATTTTATATTTATTTTTGGTCATTTATGTTATTCATCTGTTAAATACCAAAACCACCAATTAAAGCCCCACTTAGCTTAGTTCTTTTGATTCAATGGATCTATTCTAGTTTGCATTGACAGCAGAATTCATGCCCTCATTTTCTGGCCTCAGTAACTTTGCATTGACTGCTCTCTTTTGGGATAGAACTGGAAAACACCTCTCTATCTGCTGCTGCTCTAGTAGCTAGTCAGTCTTCAAATTAGCTCACTATTTTAGATCCCAGATTTTCTGTTTATTCCAGATTATCTGGCGGTGCAGACTCATATAATCCAGTTTAAAGCAGAAAACCTGGGATCAGATCCTGAGATATAGGGCCTGTCTAACTCTCTCCCAGTTTGAAAACATGCTAATATGAGTAGATCAATAGGTACCGCTTCGGCGGGAAGGTGATGTTGCTCCATGCAGTCATGTTAACCACATGACCTTGGAGGCATCTATGGACAATGCCGGCTCTTTGGCTTAGAAATGGAGGTGAGCATCACCTCCCAAGGTCAAACACGACTAGACTTCATGACAGGGGAAATCTTTACCTTTTCCTATACATTGTGGTTGGTTGCATTTTTTTCAATTATGCAATTTAAGCGTTTTGTGCTTGCATGATTTTCTCCCTCTACATATGCCTGAATCTTTTAAAATGCAGTGTCTTTTTCATTTTTTTCATCGTCATTCTCTGCTGGTATTTATAGTTTTGTGAAACATGTTAATATGACCACATTTTAGTCAGTAAAGTATAAGAAAGTATGGGGTTTTTTTGTCCTGTTCCAAACCTCCTCCTGGTGACATTGTGCCAGCTTTCAATAATGTTACTGGCATTCGTTTGTCCAGGAATGCTTTGTTGTTTGGCTATAAATATTCTGTCCAAACACAAAGTCTTTGTGTAGTAAACAAATGTCAGAAAATATGGAGAATGTGGGGTTTGCATTACTGGCAAGTGGCAACTGATCTGTTGAAATGCCCATGTACTCTTTTTCATGCTGCGCTTCTATTGTTATAATTTAATTTCTGTGTGACCACATCATTTAACTCTGTGTTTACAGCATTGGCAAATGAGTCAAAAACTATTTACAATTAATATCCTTGTTTTTAAAATTAAAAAGGCCCCAGGCCTCATTTTGAAGAAGCTGGTGGGAACTTTTGATTTCAAGAGTTTGGTATTCCAATATGCATTCATTCAAGCGCAGTTTTCTCAAAAACAATGTGGCTGCTTTGAAACATGGCAACACTTAATTCTTACTGCTTTTAAGTAACATAATGGATTTGTGAGTGCAGCGCTATTCTTTGTGTTCTCACATGGTCTTACAAATTTAAGTTAAGGGTGGGTTTTGCAAGCAGTCTTAGCCACTGCTTCTGCAGCTTGGGTCCCAACCCCAAATGGGGTCGTCTTAGCGCAATGTTGGGGTCGCAAAAAAAAGGCAATAGTAAAAGTTCTCTGAATGCCACCCATTTACATAAATCTCTGCAGAAAATGCTCCAGCTGTTCTCCACAAAAATGAAAATCATCCTGTTTAGCTAGCCTTCTAGATGCTGGTTTATTATCAGTAAATGCTTGATTTTCAAATCTATTTTATATACCTATATATCTGGGATCACCTAATAATTTCTGAGGCAGAAAGGGGTCTTGAGGGGAAAAGATTTAAGAAGCCCTGGTCTTAGGTTCACGAATAGTCCTTCCCGCATAGATTTGGAGCATCCTGAGTGTAGTGTTGTTGTTGTTATTTACTTTATTTATACCCAGCCTTTCTCCTCATAGGGACTCAAGGAAGCTAACAGCCACACAGCAAAGGAAATATATGACTGTTGCTGGAGGGAAGGGGGAAAGGGGAGGTGAAAACAATGGAAAAGGAATGGATATAAGTAGGGGATGAGGGCAATTATATATGAAGTGTATGTGTGTCTGTGTGTGTTTGTTTACACACATACTGTATACATCATCTATTTTATCTTCTAAACTTCCTCATGAGAAAATGTGGTTATGTTATACTCTAATTGTTTGATTGCCCAAAAAACAACCACACAATCTGATCAGAATTTAAAACAAAGCAAATACAAAAGTTTAAAAACAATTAAATAGTACTGAGTAGATTTAAGTTAAAATACAGTTAAATTAGCATTAAAACTGTGTTTAAAACTCACAGTCTTCCGCCCCAATATACCACCTACAACCTCCTCAGCAGCATGCCCCTTCTTCTTCCCCAAATGTCTGCTGGCAGAGAAAGGTGTTGACTTTTCAAGGCAGCCCCATGTAGAGCACATGACAGTAGTCCAACCGGGATGTAACCAAGGCATGCACCACTGTGGCTTGATCGGATTTGTCCAGGAATGGGCGCAGTTGGCTTTAAACTGTGCAAAAGCATTCCTGGTCACTGTTGATACCTGGGTCTCTCAGAGCCGAATCCAGGAGTACTCCCAAACTGTGAACCTGCGTTTTCAGGGGAAGTGTAACCCCATCTAACACAGGCTGATTCCCTATTTCTAGATCCATCTTATGACAGACTAGGAGCACCTCTGTCTTGTCTGGATAAAGCTTTAATTTGTTTTCCCTCATCCAATCCGTTACAGCTGCCAGGCACTGGTTTAGCACAAGAACTGCTTCCTTGGAATTAGGTAGAAACTAGTGATACAGTTGGGTGTCATCTGCATATAGATGGCACCCCACTCCAAAATTCTAGGTGACCTTTCCCAGCGGTTTCATATATATGTTGAACAGCATGAGGGAAGGAACTGAGCTCTGAAGGACCCCATAGGCCAGTAGCCAAGGAGTGAAACAGGAGTCTTGCAGCACCACCTTCTGAGACCATCCCTCCAGGAAAGAAGGTTTTTCTTTTCATGTCAGAAGCGACTTGAGAAACTGCAAGTCGCTTCTGGTGTGAGAGAATTGGCCATCTGCAAGGACGTTGCCCAGGGGATGCCCGGATGATTTGATGTTTTTATCATCCTTGTGGGAGGCTTCTCTCATGTCCCCGTATGAGGAGCTGGAGCTGATAGAGGGAGCTCATCCGCCTCTCCCTAGATTTGAACCTGCGACCTGTTGGTCTTCAGTCCTGCCGGCACAGGGGTTTAACCCACTGCACCACCGGAGGCTCCAGGAAAGAAGGTAGTCACTGTAAAATATTGCCTTCAAGTCCCATTCCAACGAGACATCTCAGAAGGATACCATGGTCAATAGTATCAAAAGCACTGAAAGATCCAGGAGAACCAACATAGACACACACACTCCCCCTGTTCAGTTCTTTGCATAGGTCACTCACTAAGGCAACCAGAACTGTCTCTGTCCCAAAACCAAGCCTGAAACCAGTCTGAAATAAATCTATATAAGTGTTTCTCAACCTGTGGGTCCCCAGATGTTTTGGCCTTCAACTCCCAGAAATCCTAACAGGTGGCAAACTGGCTGGGATTTCTGGGAGTTATAGGCCAAAGCACCTAGGGACCCACAGGTTGAGAACCACTGATCTAGGTCTATTTCAGACTGGTTTCAGGCTTGGTTTTGGGACAGAGACAGTTCTGGTTGCCGCTTCATCCGGGAGCCCTTGGTGTTACAGGCTCCAAAGGGATGACCACAATAAACATATGTTGCAAATCCTTTAAAGTATTTATGTGGCATTTTTCTAGTACAAATTCCCATTTTAAGCCATCATAATATTGTTACAGCTCACTTAATTATCACTGTTACATATTGTCTTGGACATTCTCTTTTTCAGTTACATTTGCATCTAAGTGACTGTTAAATGAATGCGAAATCTGCATCATGTTCCTCTTGAAAGTTTATTCCCAGAAAAGTGGGGGCAGCCCCCACCTCTGCTTTTTATGTTGCCCTTTTCTTGGATTTCTGCATTTTGGGTTTCTTCCTCAATTCTTGCCACTTTTCTCTGCAGACCCACATTTCCAGGCTCCCCCCAGGAGCCGTGGCAGGGCAGTCGGTCGCCATCGAAGGAGGGGTGTGTCGGCTGGAGAGCCCAGCGAGCTGAACTGCTTCTCTTCTGCTTAGCAAGGGGAGCGCAAAGGACGTTGTGTCTCATACGGTCTTTTGTGTTTTAACAGATGTTGAGAATTTTACTCTCGTTTTATATTCCTTATTGCAACCACGTGCACTGTAACCTGAAACAAGTGCTGCTGTAGCTTTATATTAATTCACTTTGTTTGAATGTATATGAAAACTCGTCTCTTTGTGGAATAGGAGCTCTGTTCCCAGTCGTGCACATGAAGATAATGTACCGATAATTTAACATTTTGAAACCTTTTTATTTCTTAATTGATTATCCTACGATGAGAATGCCCAGAAATTGCAACAAGAAATGGTTAAAATTGTGTTGTATGCCATAGTAAATGTATTTGTTTCATATTGGGGGGGAAAGTACAGGTTTGAGGGCTAACTGGAATCCAAAAGTGATTGAATGCGCTTTCTGTTATTTAATGATTTCAGTGATATTGTCAACATGCTATCTTTTTCCAGACTAGGGCTTATTTTTTAAATTTCAACAAAGAGTGGTGCATTTCAATGAAATAGTCAAGGGCAGGATTATGGCCTGACCTTTTTAAAAATTAATTATTCAGTTGGTGGTACTTTTCCTGGCTTACATGTTATATAGCTTCAAGCTGTTATGTACGTATTACGAATGACTCCGTAAAGATAATGTACAGAGTCATGAATAGTCTTTGCTTTGTGTATAATGAACTATTGGAATGTAAATAAGAACAAAGTTTATTGGAAGAATCAATATTATTCTTTGGTTTAAATATATATTTTGAGAGAATGCTGTGGGAATAAACAAGCTGTTATTGGACAAATAATGCAATCTATTAAATTGATGGCAGAGAGAGTACTCGTTTTAGCTTTTTGCTTCAGTTCATTAAGTCCCAGATTTTCAGTGACCATGTATTAATGTTTGCAATTCAATTTATATGTTATGCATGCAGAGTTGCAAGTGGCCTTTTCAACGTTTATACAGGAGAGATCAATGATACACGATTTGATGTACTTCCTTTGTTGTAGGTGTGCTTTCCCCCCCCCCCCCTTTTCGACTTTTTCAACATCTTCAGGGTTGATGTTTACAGGGATATGACTATAGAACAATCTTGCTGAATTCTTTGTGAATCGATCTGTTGGAACGGAGTAAGAGAACATTAATTGAGGTTTATTTTCTCCCCGTCTTGTGTTGAGAAGTGATGTATACCTCCTTTAAAAAATACTTGCAAAATATTTTCAAAAATATTTATAATTATACAATCAATTTATCTTCTCTAGTTATTGTTTTCACCACAAATGAACGGAAAATGCTTCAAAGCTTTGCACATTCTCCTTGGTGTAGAAAAAGCAACCTCTCATGGCCAACCCCATTTAGCAGTCTTTTATATTATCGAAGGCTTTCATGGCCGGAATCACTGGGTTGTTGTAGGTTTTCCGGGCTATATGGCCATGTTCTAGAGGCATTTTCTCCTGACGTCAGGAGAAAATGCCTCTAGAACATGGCCATATAGCCCGGTAAACCTACAGCAACCCAGTCTTTTCTATCTATTGATCTTCAGTCCTTCCAAAGTACAATCTCCACTAATTTGGGAAGGCTGTGAGTTGTTCTTACCTTGGCTGAATTAGCTTGTGTGTAAACCTTCAGCACTGGGGTCATTTGAACCACATTCACTGCAGCTGAGCCACTGAGCTCAGAAGGCTCCTGCTCCTCCAGGTTTGAGAAGATGCAGAACTTTGCACCACTGATTTGTCAAGTCTGGTGTCAAACATCAAGGTAACATTCGCGTTTTAAATCAAGTGTAACCTGTGTTGATTGCTCCCTTTCATGTCAGTTTTAAGGCTTGCTTCCCTCCTCTGTAACAATGGTCATGTCTTCTCCCCTCTTCCTGTTCTACCACTCTCAAAGTGGGGCAGTCTTCTCCTTCTGTATCTGCAAAGTTTATACATGAGGCATTGGTAAGGCACTGTACAATATATTTGTGACTTGTAGTAACCAGTTTGCACACTTTTTTGTGACACTTCAGTCCTAATAAAGGTATTGCCCAACTGTGGGTTTTGTTTTCTTTTTCGTGGACTTACAATTTTTTGGGGGAAAGGAGGATTAGCTACAGCAGCAAGATTTTGGGTTTTTAATAATAATCTATATAAAAATACTCTGTGCATAATGAGTACCTTAAAAACAAAAGAACCAATGAACGAAATCACACCAAATTTGGCAACAAAACGTCTCACAAGGAGTGACCATCACTCAAGAAATTATGATTTTGTCATTTGGGAGTTGTAGTTGCTGGGATTTATAATTCACCTACAATCAAAGAGCATTCTGAACTCCACCAGAAATGGAACTGAACCAAACTTGGCACACAGAACTCCCATGAGCAACAGAAAATACTGGAAGGGTTTGGTGGGCATTGACCTTGAGTTTGGGAATTGTAGTTCACCTACATCCAGAGAGCACTGTGGACTCAAACAATGACGGATCCGGACCAAACTTGGCACAAGCACTCAATACGCCCAAATATGAGCACAGATGGAGTTTGGGGGAAATAGACCTTGACATTGGGAGTTGTAGTCACTGGGATTCACACTTCACCTACAATCAAAGAGCATTCTGAACCCCATGAATGACAGAATTGGGGCAGACTTCCCACACACAACCCCCATGACCAACAGAAAATACTTAAGGCCATAGAGTTCAACTCCCTTCACTAGGGCAAGAAAACGTAATCAAAGTCCTCCTGATAAAGAGCCATCCAGCCATAGATATAGATAGATAGATATGATTCACACACAGAGAGATATAGTATCATAGATTTGAAAGCGATCCTTAAATAAGGACAATGATATCTTGCATGTTCCAAGGTGGGCAAACCAGACACTCTCCACATCAACACTGGCAAAGAAACAGCAAGAAATACTGTTTACCCACGAACATAAAGAAATTACATATATTAGAAACCAACACTTCCTCATTACTTTATTTTCCAGATCACTAGACTGGGCCACAGCAACGTGTGGCAGGGGACAGCTAATAATAATAATAATAATAATAATAATAATAATAATAATAATAATAATCTTTATTTGTACCCCGCTCCATCTTCCCAATGGGGACTGTGCGGCTTACATGAGGCCAAGCCCAAAACAAGATATACATGAAATAAAACAAAACCGAAAACGCAAATAATAATAACGCAATTACATAAAACAAAAGACAACATAGCAATATAAAATTACAATAAACACTAACATGGGTGAGCTACATGTAATGGATAAAAGAAAATTGGGTAGAAACAGATCTAAAATATTTTCTAAATGCAACACTGTTCTTTATCCCCAGACTCAATTATTCATGCAATCTCACACTCCTAAAAATATTCCCTCCTTGGAAGCATTTCTGGGGCCTCTGTAGCTAATTTGGCTCCCTTTAGAAAGTTGGTTAGTGACCTACCTTAAAGGGCTGACTGGTGGGCCATTTTGTGTTGCCCAGAGAACGGTAACACCAGTGCATTTTAGCGACCTGGTTGGTTGTATGCAAATGAGTGGATGCTAAAATTTGAAAGGGGGCAAAAGCAAGGATGAGAGTTGGAGAAGCCCAACTAAACTTTCTATGGCAGTTAGGGAGTCACTGGAGGCAGTCCATGACAGTCAGTCAGTCAGTGAGATATGCTCTGGAAGAAAGCTGAGGAGCAGCTGGAAAATTGGTTGAAGAATCAAGTTAGTGTGAAACCTGTTCTTATGTATTCGCATAACAGTCCTTTTGGAAGAAAAGAATAGTTTGAGAGAAACTCATATTGAAACATTCTTCTGTAAGCAGCCAGCATTTGACCCTCTGTAACCACTATGCTTATACCATAAGAATAATATAAATAAATTAAGTAATCAAGGTTGAACTCTTACTAAATTACTCAAATGAACCTGTTATACTTTGGAGATATCATGAGATTTAATGGAAAAGATAATAATGGTGTGAAAAGGTGAAGCCAGTTGGATAAGAGAAAAGTATTATGTTTCACAATGCTCCTGAGTTTGCAAGACTTTATTATTATTATTATTATTATTATTATTATTATTATTATTATTATCTTTATTTGTACCCCGCTAGCATCTCCCGAAGGACTCGATGAGGCTTACAAAGGCCAAGGCCTCAAAACACAACATAACAATACAACACCTAAAGCAAATTAAAAACAGTTAAAGCAATATTAAACAACAAGCAATAAATAATACATCAAGACACTATAAAACTGGGCCAGGCCAGGGTAATGGGTACAAGATTAAAAGTGCTGATGTGACAGGTGATATGTAAGGATTATAGGGTAAGTGCAGTGTGCAGAGTGCAGCAATCTTAGTTCTAATAAAGTGCTTCTGGGACTTGTTATTGGAGGGTCCTGTTCTGGAAAGGCACATTGGAACAGCCAGGTCTTCAAGTTCTTTCTAAAGACTGCCAATGTAGGGGCCTGTCTAAGATCTTTGGGGAGGGTGTTCCAGAGTCGGGGGGCCACCACAGAAAAGGCCCTGTCCCCACCAAGCGCGCCTGCAACGCAGGTGGAATCACGAGCAGGGCCTCTCCGGATGAACCAAGTGAGCGCATGGATTCATAAATGGAGATGCGGTCATGCAGGTAGGATGGTCCCAAACCGTTTAGGGCTTTGTAGGTAAACACCTGCACCTTAAATTGGGCTCGGAAAATAAACGGCAGCCAGTGGAGCTTCTTAAACAGGAGGTTTGACCTCTCTCTGTAAGGAGCCCCAGTTAACATCCTGGCTGCTGCCCGTTGGACCAGTTGGAATTTCTGAGCCATTTTCAAGGGCAGCCCCACATAGAGCGCATTACAGTAGTCCAATCTAGAGGTGACCAAGGCATGGACCACCCCAGCCAGATCACTGATGATGGCGATGATGATGATGGCGATGATGATGATGATGATGATGACGATGATAGGACCCCCATAAGTTAAATTTGGCTTAAGATGCATAACTCCTACTAGTACATGCCTTCCCCAACTTGCTGTAATTTCCCCTATTCTGGAAAAGCGAGAGAGTGCCCCCTTTCATTTTCTTAACAGTGGAATAGCGACTTTTACGCTCCATAATTCAATTGCATTTCCCTTTGTCCAAAGAAACCGGAGTTCAGCATGAAAATAACAGTGGATTTAAGTCTACAAGAGGAGGAAAGAATAAATATATATTAAATGTAAAACTGGCAAGGAAATGCACAGAAGGCCCGTAATGTCAGTGTTTACTGTACTCTTAAAAAGCCCAAAGGCCAAGCCGAGGGTGGTTCTTTGTGACCAATACGTAATGAGAAATGACCACACTGGAAGGGGAAACCAGCTGCAATTGCTGAAACCATAGTGAAGCCAGTTTAAATGGAGACTATTTACTATGCTTCGGTTGGGGGGGGGGGGGGGGAGACGACAGTTTTTCTCAGGGTGGTAATTGACAGCCGCATTTTACAAGGCCCTAGAGAGATTAGCAATACAGAACATAGACATCCCCCAACTGCTCAGGGCTCCAACAATATACATGTACCTCTCAAGTTGCCTTTGATATTTCAACATTGAGATGTTATGTTCTGAAACTGCATAGTGCAGTCATTAAAACAGCATGGTTGTGCACACATCACTTTAAATAACACCTTGTCTTCACGCACACTATGAGGTCTGTTCACAACTATATAAATGGATGGTCACTTCAAAGAAATTATTTCTTGCTGTATTTCATGAAAATAAGGTTCTTCTCCCTCCCCGCATTAAGAGGAAACCCACTGAGACCAATTTTAACTCCCCAACTTTTTCAAGGCACAAGGATAGTGTGGAAGCAGCCAAGCCAAACGGGGATCATGCTCTGAAAAGGCTCAAAGAATGAAATAGGAATTTTGCCTTTTGCAGATGCTTGTTGGAAACCTGTGTCTTTCAACCCTTCACTTGATACATAATAGGTTTGCATATATCACAGCTGAAATCATTATTTCCTTCCTGCTTCTGCCAGTGGTGCAATGGAACAGCATGTTGTTAAAATACAACATGAACCAACAGTTAAAAACACATTACACATAAACCATCAGCCCCCGGTGGTGCAATGGGTTAACCCAGTGGTTCTCAACCTGTGGTCCCCAGATGTTTTTTGCCTACAACTCCCAGAAGTCTCATCCAGTTTACCAGCTGTTAGGATTTCTGGGAGTTGAAGGCCATCTGGGGACCCCAGGTTGAGAACCACTGGGTTAAACCCTTGGTCCAGCACGACTGAAGACCAATAGGTCGGATGTTCAACTTCTGTCAGCTCCAGTTCCAGCTCCTCATGCAGGTACATGAAAGAAGCCTCCCATAAGGATGGTAAAACATCAAAACATCTGGGCATCCCCTGGGCAATGTCCTTGCAGACGGCCAATTCTCTCACACCAGAAGCAACTTGCAGTTTCTCAAGTCGCTCCTGATATGAAAAAAATCAGTATAAAACAGTGCTTCCCAATCATTTTTTGACCAGGGACCACTTTGACCAGGGACCACTCTCTATCATTAGTATTAAAAGGGTTACAAATCAGTTTTTGGTCAACTTTAGATTTAGTTTGGTTATTTGGGATGCTGATTCAGAATATTGCATTGGCTAGACCACATCAGCTCTATTTTCTGATACAGAACATATGCCATCCAGTAGTTGCCATCTGCTCGCCCAAAGAAAACCATATTTAATAATCTAGAGTTTATGTGGTCTTTCCAATGTAATTTTCTGAATCAGTATCCTAAATAACCCCAGGAACAGACCTAAAAACGGTGATACCAAGGCACCACATTTCCAGGTGCCACATGGACCAGCTCTGCTCAGGGGAGGGAGGAGGAGGAGAAGCAGCAGCCAGGAGGCTTGTTGAGCCTTTCGTGGGTAATCGGCCTCTTCCCTCCTGACATCCCCATTGCCTTGGCACTATAAGAGGGTTTTGTGGGACCAGTCACTCTCGTTGCAACCATATTTTAATTCTTGGGAACCACTGGTGATTCACAGACCACAGGTTGGCAACCACTGGTCTAAAAGAGCAATGTGTTTAGAACAAACAATATATAATATAAAATTCATAATTCAGAAATCATCTGGATAGGCCTGCTGTTTTAAACTCTGTGTATTCCGCTGTTGAGTCTTTTCCGCTGGTCATTCCACAATTGGAACAGCTGTTATCTGAGTGACCATCAGTCCATTCATGGCTAACAGAAGTAAATGTCCCCCTGAGGATCTGAGTGTATGGATAGATTATATAGGAGGAGGCAATGCCATAGGTAAACTGGACCCAAAGCAGGTGAGGCTTTAAAGATAATGACCAACACCGTACTTTTCCCCAGAAACTAATTGGCAGCTAGTAGTATAGGTGTTACATGTTCACTCCTAGATGTACCAGTGGGCAGTCTGGGTCCCATGTTTTGGATGATTTGGAATTTCTTAACTTGGTACAGATGTAGCCCAATGTGTAGTCCCCCCCCCCCCCGAGGTCACCATTGCACACACGGCCATATTTAGTTCCTCCAGGACTAAAAAGGGGTGCAGCTGATATTACACACTCCTGGTCATTACTTCTGTCTGAGTTGTCATTAAAGAGATGGATCTTGAAGCAACCCCCAAGTTGCAAACACAGTCTTTCAGCAGGACTGTAATCCCATCCAGAACTGATTCACCTCCAAACTCTCATCAAGACCCTTGGTTAAGCACCTCTGTCTTATCTATATTAAACGTCTATTTATTTTTCCTCATTACCACCTCCAAGGATTTACTCCTTAGCTGGGTCTATTTTTGTAGGCATTGGTGTCATCTCAGGGCCCTTCCTGACAGACCCTATATCCAAGGATCTGATCCCAGGTTTTCTGCTTTAAACTGGAATCCCCACTGTAAGATAATCTGGGATAAACAGAAAACATGGGATCAGATCCTGAGATATAGGGCCTGTTTGGAAGGGTCCCTAGACACCCATGTGGCCAATTTTGAAGTATTTCAGAATTCTGGATAAGGAATATTTGGGGTGGAAATTGGATATAGAAGGTCCATTTCTGCAGATGTGCTGTCATTTGCTATATTCTCAATCCCAGCTACTCACAACAAATTGAGTAGATTAACACCCTGTTTCTTTTGAAACATCTTAAATGGGGAAGGGGAGGGCATATCCGGGATGAAGGCTATGGAACCATCTTTATATATCAGCTCTGCACGCATTGATATAGTTGTCATCAACATACAATAATCCAGCTGTTAAGTCTGATCTATGATTTGGGTTTTTATATTATAAGCCTCCATGTATTGCCGCTACATCTTTTGTCTGTTTCCCACGAAGTGCCAAAAGCAACAATACCTCCCTGCCAGTTGGCCATGAGCCATTTCCCTAGTCCTGAAAAGTCCTACTTAGGAAATCCATAAAACCTTCATATGGTTTTAAAATGTAGCCTATATATATTTCCATGCAGAGTGTGACGAATGGTAATGCAAGTATGCAGCTTGTCATGTTTAAGGACGTAGGATATGGCTACATTGCCCAGGTTTTAACACTCAGCTATGGCATATAAAGTGGTGCTAGAGGTGAGATTGAATGACTTTCTTGGAACACGTTTTCAAGTTGCTTTCTTCATGCGTTCATAATGTAGTTGCCTAAGATTGTCACACTAGGAAATATTTACACTGTACGACATCAGCACATTTCATCTAATTTCAAAATATTTCCAAAAAAAAAAAACCCCTTTAAACAAGTGTAAACAAATATTTCCAAAGCGTGATTGAACTGACGTGCATTTTGAGTAAGTACTACATAGACAACTAATGTGATTTGGTGGTTTGGATGCTGGACTAGGAGTGGAGATCTGGATTCAGAACCTCACTTAGCCATGGAAACCCACTGGATGGCCTTGCACAAGTCACACTCTCTCAGCCTCAAGGAGCCCCTGGTGGTGCAATGGGTTAAACCCTGAGCTGCTGAACTTGTTGACCAAAAGGTTGGTGGTTCGAATCTGGGAAGCGGGGTTTGCTCTTGCTGTAGGCCCAGCTACTGCCAATCTAGCCACTTGAAAACATGCAAGTGTGAGTAGATCAATAGGTTCCACTTCTGCGGGAAAGCAATAGCACTCCATACAGTCATGCTGGCCACATAACCTTGGAGGCGTCTATGGACAACGCCGGCTTTTTTGCTTAGAAATGGAGGTGACCACCTTGCTTACTTATTTAGGCAATCCCCGTTGTCCGAGTAAGATCATCCTCCAAGTTTGGTGTCCTGGCGGTGGGTACGTAGGTGACTATGGAGCCCTATACTTCACTTGCATGTTCTCCCACAATGAGGGCAGGTGGAAGGCGGTCCCAGTCAGGGTTGGCTTGATGCACCTTCCTCTTGGCACGTTTCCCTCTTTTGCCCTCCATTTGTGCCTCTTCAAATTCTACAGCACCGTTGGTCACAGCTGACCTCCAGCTAGAAGAAGAAGAACTTTATTTTTCTATCCCGCCTTCATCTCTCCAAGGGGACACGGGGCGGCTTACATGGGGCCAAGCTCAGACAGCATACAATTAAAAACAAAACAACAGCAAGTAACAAATGAAAAAAGACACAAAACAGCATAACAGTAATAAACAAGCATCAAGCAACACAACCCAATTTTGGAGGGGGGAAGGAGGTCAACATACAAATTGATTAAAAGGTAAGATATCATGGAAACAGAGCAATTAAACAGGAACAGGATCATCTCAGTTTAACATACATATATAAATAATGATGTAGTATCAGAATTCAGGTTAAATAGTGAAAATAGATCACAGTACAATCATTTGTCATAGGAGTTATCAGTTGACACAGCGAAACATCCATGTCTTTAATTCCTTGGGGAGTGTGGCTAGGGAGGGTGCCTGCCTATTCTCCCTAGGGAGGGAGTTCCAGAGACGGGGGGCCACCACCGAGAATGCCCTCTCCCTCGTCCCCACCAGTCGCTAGAGCACTCAAGGGCCAGGGCTTCCCAGTTCTTGTTGTCTATGCCACAGTTTTTAAGGTTGGCTTTGAGCACCACTCCCCAGACACAACTAGACTTAATGTCAGGGGAAATCTTTATCTTTACCTATGTGTAATGGAGAGAGGAAAGGAGGATGTAAGGTTGGGATAAAATATCAATTTATTTTATTTCTATCCCATGTTTCTTGTAGTATGGGATCCAAGTCAGCTTACAATAAATTAAAACAAAATCTCGTGAAAACACATTGGATAGATTAAAAAGGAAATAAGCAATCCTGTCAAAATGCTACATAAAACAGTTTAAAAATTCATTAAAACACGGCAAAGATAAAGGATAAAAACACAACTCATTTGTTGATTAAAAGACTCTTCTTCCAGAATTGTGACGTCACAGAGGGCCAAGCCTTTGTTGTAGAGACAGTCAGGCGTACTATGACTTTTATATATATTGACGACGATGATATTGATGACATATTTCTTTGGTTTATACAAAACAACACAAACATTTGTAACAGAAACATCTGGAGTGCCCATTCCTACCCGTGACCTCTAAGAAGTTGTGTTATAGTCAGCATATCTCTGTTCCAACCCTTTCAAACCCAGCCCATTCTGCCCCTCCTGAAATACTCATCTTTTGCACAAAGTGTAGCTGTTACCAAATGCACAAGCCCTGAAGGAGATGCCCTGCTCCTCCTTTTTGCTAAGGAAGCGCTGTATCCAGATGGACGCCTGCGAGGGGGAGCTTGGGCAGTTTTTTCTGGAAGGAAAACAAACATGACTTCTTTCAAAGGTGCAAACCATTCAAGGCACACAGGCCCTGTGTCCAACTGCGAGCCACTTCTTGTTAGAAAGGGCCTTTCTTTTAAAGAGAAGAGCACTGGTGATATTTGGCAGAACAAATAAATACTGGAAAGATGGTGGCTGCTACGTGAGGTCCTTGCAAATTCGAGGTGAAAGGACGTTCGGTTGTGGACAGAAGTCTTTTCAGATCTTTCCTGTTCTATATTTCATTTATCAGAAGTTGAGATTTTGTTATTTTCTAAGGCATATTGTTATGGCTTAAATGGACCCCCCCCCCCCCCCCCCATAAAAGTAAATGGAATTAAATATTCAGTCTCTAGGCAGCTTTCCAAAAAGGCACAAGAAGGGAATTTCCTCAAAAGAGCATGGCAATTATGAGGGTTGAATGAAAAGTAATACCTCCACCTTCGTTACTTGGGTTTGGATGGGAATATTTTTAATAAATCAAATGCAGAAATAATCCTTAGAATGTGCTCTTTAAGTACCACTGTTCACTTTTCCACATAATCACCAAACAATTGGATACATTTCTGCCAATGATGAACAAGTTTTCTGAAGCCATCACGGAAGAAGTCGACACTCTGTTTCCACAACCAGCATCTCACAGTTCTCTCAATGTCTTCATCAGAAGCATAATGATGTCCCCGCAGATCTTCTTTCATTATCGGGAACAGAAACGGTACTAAATCTGGACTGTATGGAGGATGTCGTACTGTGATGAGATCCAGTCTCTGAAGTTTCAAGTCTGTGCACTTTCATTTCAGGTGTCAGCATCCTGGGTACCCATTGTGCACAGATCTTCCAATAGCCAAGCAAAGCACTAATGTGACCTACACGTTCTTGTGAAATGCTTGAAATTTCTTTCTGAGTGATATGACGATCATCCTGAATCAATCCGTCAACCTTTTGCTTGTGAAACTCAGTGGTTTCTGTCACAGGACGTCCAACTCTTTGTCATGCAAGTCAGATGTTCCCACCTCAACATCTTTAAACGTACTCGCCCAACGATGCACAGTACTCCCATCAACACGATCACCATAAACAGCTTGTGTTCTCTGATGAATTTCCTTTGGGGTGACACCTTCTGCTGTCAAGAATTCAATTACTGCACGTTGCTTAAGTCGCATTGACCAACCGTCTGCGCAGGGTTCCATACTTCGCATTTTAACAACACAGCTGTTCAATGCTATATCCCGTGATTCCATAGCACCGAGCCATGGTTGTTAAAGTAGTGTCAGACTACACCCGTTCTACAGTGTAGATGCACGCCAGGTTTTATTCTGCAGGAATTGCTTTTGGCTGTTTTGTGTTGTCATTATGAAATAAAGGTTAGCATTTAACTGCTACATCCTTAAATTTACATTACAAACAGATCTGTTATTGCTGGGAAGTTAAAAAAGAACCAAAGTTAAATATAAACTTGAAAATATGCTCCTATTATCAAGTCACTTGGTATTTTGTAAAAAGATCTTGCATTTTTCCTAGAAGAGCTCTATGATTTGACATAGTCTGAGTTCAAAGTGCAAAAAGTGAGTTATATACTATTAACTCAGGAGGCAAGAGAGGCAAGGGAGAGAGAGAATCTTATCCTTCCCTGTCGTCTGAGGCAAAAGCAAACCACGGCAGCTTCTCCTAGCTTGATCTTCATTCTTATTTGTAAACTTTGCTGTTTTGACTGCACTTTAGTTTTGCTTTGCTATGTGTGCCCTGGTTTTTAGCTGTGACGTGTTGAAAGCTATGTGACTGACTTTAGTAGGCTGGTAGATTATGGGACAAGCCAATGCTTTAAATACTGGAAACCCAAAACATGCAGGTGAAGGGTGTGGTAATGTGGGCTGCCCATATTACAACTTCCATCAGCCCAGACAAGATAGTGATGAGAAATACTAGGATGTATGGATTTCCACAATATTCAGAAAGCTCCAGGTGCCCACCCTTGATATAATAATAATAATAATAATAATAATAATAATAATATTTTTTTGTCGTGTCAGGAGCGACTTGAGAAACTGCAAGTCACTTCTGGTGTGAGAGAATTGGCCGTCTGCAAGGACGTTGTCCAGGGGACGCCCAGATGATTTGATGCTTTTATCATCCTTGTGGGAGGCTTCTCTCATGTCCCTGTATGAGGAGCTGGAGCTGACAAAGGGAGCTCATCCGCCTCTCCCCGGATTCGAACCTGCAACCTGTTGGTCTTCCGTTCTGCCAGCACGGGTTTAACTCACTGCGCCACCAGGGGCTCCAATAATAATAATAAGAATAAGAATAAGAAGAAGTGGTGATTGGCACATTGGGTGCAGTGCCTAAAGACCTTGGCCTGCACTTAAACACAATCAGCGCTGACAAGATTACCATCTGTCAGCTGCAAAAGGCCACTTTACTGGGATCTGCATGCATGATTCACCGATACATCACACAGTCCTAGACACTTGGGAAGTGTCCGACGTGTGATCCAATACAATGGCCAGCAGGGTGTCTGCTGTGGACTCATCTCGTTGTGTTTCAAATAATAATAATAATAATAATACAGCATATTGATCTCATTTGCTGTGACATACTGTGTTTTTGTGTCAGTTAATAATAATAATAATAATAATAATAATAATAATAATTTATTACCGCCTCTCCCTGCAGCTTGATATAGATCTTTAAAGCTAAACATGAGAACTTTGAATTTGAATGTGAGCCTGTTTGTATATCATGCTAATACTTCTGTTCCTGGACTTGAAAGGGAGAGTTTAGATCACTTGGCAGCCATTCATGATGGCCAAAAGCCAGTTCCTTAGTACAAACTCAGTGTTGTTAAAAAAATGTAAACATTTCCCAATGTGTAACAGCTGGAAGGCTCAGGATGTAAAAAAAAGTCAATCTCTGTTAACGCAAGGAAATGGATCGAAGGACAGTTGCAGCAGGTTGTATAGGAGATTCCAAATATTTCTTGTCGTTCTCATTCTGTTTTATCCAGGATTTGGGGTCTGAGACAAAAGACGGGAGTTGAAAATGGGTCTTGTTTTACTTGAAAGCGTGGAATCAATATATTCAACTGCCAAATCCCATGGCCTTTTAAACACCAGGAAAATATATATTCCAGAGTTCAGTAGTGACTAGATGTTTTCTGAAATACTTTTATGTAGCATTTGGAACAAAGCCCAGATACGTCAAGGTTTCCATACCAAGGATATACATTTTCAACAATTTGGTCCTTGCTTGCAAGGATGAATAATTGTGGTAATTTATCCTGAAAACGAATAATCCTCTTCAGGGTTTTCCTCATATTTGAAAATTCCAAAGTATTGCAAAGAACTTGTTCTGCAAAGGGAAAATTACTATTTTTTTGTGCAAAAACTGCTCCGTGAAAAATAAATAAACGAAGACAAAAAACTACATGTGTCCTGCACTGAAAACAGCATTTTTTGTGCTGGAAAGTCCTATCTTTTTCTGCTATTTGAGATATTCTAATAACTAGACAGGCTTGTGCAAAATTCTTGGTGATCCATTTTTATCTTTCTAGTACATGAAACTGATTTTTGCCCTCGGAACAAATAATTACAAATATTCCTTTCATCCGTACTTTGTGGTCCAGTTTCATGTTGTCAGATTGGGATTGCCTTGAGATTTTTTATAATAATAATAGTCATCATCATCATCATCGTCGTCGTCGTCATCATCATCATCATTTTTATACCCTGCCTCCATCTCCCCGAAGGGACTCGGGGCAGCTGACACATGGGACAAAATGTTTTGATGCATGTGTTTGAACGATAGTATAAATCCGTTCTCAGATAGAGGCTTACTTCATCCCACCAATGGGGGGAAAGTGTGGGAAAGTGGAGGGAACGGTCTTACCCCATTCCCTCCCATCTTCTAGGATGTCCAGCCATCCCATGTTCTTTCTGCATGGAGGTCCGTCTTCTCCCCGCTTTCTTCTACTTTCTTCCATTTAGAGTCGGATATTTGGAGATGGCTTTAGGGCTCTGTTTTTGCAGCGCATGGAAACGGATCCCCATGGAGTCCCACCGTCATGCAATGGCCTCTGTGGGGCTTCATTTCCAAAGCACATGGAAACAAAGCCCAAAAGTCATGGTATGAAGTTCTTAAATACACAATTCTGTAAAACATTTTCACCTTGGCCTGGATCCAGAGGGTTAGTGACCTTGTATTAATAGCAAGGATTTGAAGAAGCAGGCTGGGGTTGAGGCTGACATGCTGGACTGGAACTTGGAATGACATATGACTTTATCCTAAATAATAAAATTAGTGTTTCTACACATTTAAGAAATGGCAATCCACAGTGCCCTTCACACAATGCAAGCTTCCACCATGGGGTTGAGGTATTTTGTCATTTCTAAAGTGTTGGTTTTTCCAACAATTCCTAAGCCAGTTGGCAATTGACTAATTTTTAAATTCCTGACATAGAGATGGGCAAAATGGGCAATTTTCCCATGTGATGTTAATCCCTGTTGCCCGCTTGTAAATAAAATGATGAAGCTGCGTGTGGGAGGAGCCAAAATGCCCATTTCCCCAACGATTTCAATGCAGAGGCTTGGGGAAAGATCAGGCTTAATTTAAAACCACTTCCTACTATCCCAGTGAGAGGCCTGGGGAAAGATCTGGGTTAATTTAAACCAATTTTCTACGATCCTTTTGTAAAAAGATAAGTAATCAAAATCCTGGAGGGACAATGTGAGGAAACAAATCTCTACCACAGTGGTTCCCAACCTTTTTTTGACCAGGGAACCCTTTGACAAGGGATCACTTTGACCAGGGACCACTTTGACCAGGGACCACTTGACCAGGGACCCCTTAGACCAGAGACATTTTTGACCAGGGATCCCTTTGACTAGGGACCACTTGACCAGGGACTCCATTTGACCAGGGACCCCTTTGACCAGGGACCACTTTGACCAGGGACCACTTGACCAGGGACCACTTGACCAGGGACCCCTTTGACCAGGGAACCCTTTGACCAGGGACCACTTTGACTAGGGACCACTTGACCAGGGACCCCTTTGACCAGGGACCCCTTTGACCAGGGACCACTTGACCAGGGACCCCTTTGACCAGGCACCCCTTTGACCAGGGACCACTTGACCAGAGACCACTTGACCAGGGACCCCTTTGACCAGGGACCCTTTGACCAGGGACCCCTTTGACCAGGCACCCCTTTGACCAGGGACCACTTGACCAGAGACCACTTGACCAGGGACCCCTTTGACCAGGCACCCCTTTGACCAGGGAACACTTGACCAGAGACCACTTGACCAGGGACCCCTTTGACCAGGGACCCTTTGACCAGGGACCCCTTTGACCAGGCACCCCTTTGACCAGGGACCACTTGACCAGAGACCACTTGACCAGGGACCCCTTTGAACAGGGACCCCTTTGACCAGGCACCCCTTTGACCAGGCACCCCTTTGACCAGGGCTCACTTGACCAGGGCTCACTTGACCAGGGACCCCTTTGACCAGGGACCCCTTTAACCAGGGACCCCTTTGACTAGGGACCCCTTTGACCAGGGAGCACTCTCTAACATTAGTACCAAAAGGGTTACAAATCAGTTTTTGGTCAATTTCAGATTCAGTTTGGGGTGCTGATTCAGAAAATTGCATTGGATAGACCACATCAGCTCTAGTTTCTGATACAGAACATATGCCATGGTCAGCGACAGGGAAGGAGTGGCAGGTGGCGTGAAAGGAGCGGAAATAAAATAAAATAAATATATAAAGAGGAAGGAGGCTCACGGACCAGATTTTCGTTCTTGCAGCCCACTGGTGGTCCACGGCCCACAGGTTAAGAACCACTACTCTACAGTATTATGGCAAATCAAACAGATAAATCCTAAAGAAAACAGAGAAGAGGAGAAGGTGTGATGAGGTTAGGAAAATCATCCATTTTAATTTCTTAACAGGGTGTTGCAACAATCCCAAATGCTTTATTTATCCCGTGGGATGAAGTCCCGAGACAGCTTCCAGTTCTTACTGAGCCATGAAGCTGACCTTGGGCGAGCCACCCTCTTTTTCTCTGGGTTACTTTGCAGGTCATTGTGAGGATAAGGTGGTAAGGGGATAAGCCACGTGTGTCTCCTTGAGCTGACATCAGTAAAATATAATTAGTATATTTAACTTAGAAGCAAACAGTGAAAGGTATTTTCCCAACAGATATGAGTTCTTGAGTGCCAATTTCTTCCCTGTGTGGTTTTCGTTACAAAATTTACAGATGCTGCCGCTGTAATGGGAGTGATGGGGGGCCCTTTTAAGAACATGGAGTTCTCTGAGCACAGGCTGTGTCCTGTGTCCTTCTGATAGCTCAGGAAAGGGGGAAAAATCTACTGCTATTTATGCCTCCTTTTTTTCTTTTTTGGACCAACTCAAATATAGCAACAAGAAAATGCCACATAACTCATGAAGTAAAGGCCAGCCTGTGCCAAAGGTAATATTTGCACTGGGGAAACATGATCCACATTGTATGAAGCAGTAGCCTCCGCACGGCCTCCGAGGTTTCTCTTGGCTGGATGTTTATGCGAAACGGTCTTTGCTCTTCATTCATTTAATGGCTGAGAGGCAGCGGAGTGTTTTTCTACCAAGTGACTGGAATACCTCAGCTTTTACTATTTTGAACCGTGCTCAATGCTGGCTTCGCGGCCGGACTGGGGGAGTGAACACAGGGCTCCAAAGGACTCGAAACAGCGGAGATGATGTACTCGACCCGGGCAGACAAATGCCCCTTGTGTTCTGTGGTTTCCCGGCTTGGTTTTCCAGCGGTTTTGAGCACCACTGGCGACACTGTTCCGAGCTCTTGCTGAAGTATTTTGTTTCCCTTGGGGGTGTCAGGACCTGGGTGGGTGTGAGGGGCAGAGGAGTGGCCAGCCGTGGCCTCTGCAATTTCAATGATGCAACAGCCCTTCATGAAAAATCAAGGGGTGTCTTAAGAATGTCACCACGCATGAGGCAAAGGAAGAGATGCTTGGCATGCATGTGGTGTGTGTTCCTGCAGGAAGAGACATGAAATCACTAAAGAGAAAAGTAGAGAAAACTAATCCCATATAGGAGTGACAACGTTTTGGATGTAGATGTGGGAGACATTGGAGTTCTAGGTGTCGATAAAGCCATTATACAGGCTGAAAGAGGAATTGAGTGATGGGCTTGTGTAGAAGTTTACATTTCTAACTGTTTTCACATGTCCCCTCTATGTGAAAACTGCCTTCCTGAAGATAACTGAATATGAGGGAGTCTTAATGAATCCATACCCCTGACATCCAATTTGTGACATGCAGGAAGGCTTTCTATGTCAGAGTGGCCCTATAAAAATATCATCTCTGAAAACGATTGTTGTTTTGGAGTCATAGTTATCCTTATGGAGGATAACACTGTCAAAGCACCAGGACTGTGGCGCAGCTGGCTGGGAGTCAGCTGCATTAAGATCACTACTGACCGAAAGGTCATGAGTTCGAAGCCAGCCCGGAGTGAGCTCTTGACCAAAATTGTGTAGCTTGCTGTCGACCTTTGCAGCCCGAAAGACAGTTGCATCTCTCAAGTAGGAAATTTAGGTACCACTTATGTGGGGAGGCTAATTTAACTGATTTACGAGGCCATAAAAATCTCCAGGAAGTATGGAAAGAATGAGGAAGTACTTCATCAAAGTCACAAATTGCCAGTGAAGCAACAGCTCCCCTGGTGGCCAGAAGCTGGAATGTTAAATGGCCTCCAAGTGTCTGTCTATATTTACATTGTGTGTCTATGGCATTGAATGTTTGCCATGTATATGTACATTATAATCCGTCATGAGTCCCCTGCGAGGTGAGAAGGGTGGAATATCAATACTGTAAATAAATAAATAAACAAGTCTATGGTGGTTGTGATAGCTATGTTTGTGCCTGGAAAGTAGTAGTCTTTATTTATTTATTTACAGCATTTTTATCCCGCTCTTTTCAGCCCCAAGGCGACTCAGGGAGGCGTACAGATTGGCAACAATTAGATGCCATAAACATACATGCATACATATCAATTATACCAATTTATATCAAAATGGGATTAGTGTTATGTGCTCTTTGTGATGCTGCCCTGATGGCTGGTCTAAAAGCTGATGTTGGTCCAAAACGCCTGGCTACTTTACTGAGTGGGATGCATTTTCACATATATAGTACATTTAATGCTCAAATATATGAACTGGGACTTCATCACATTAGAGCAGTGGTTCTCAACCTGTGGGTCCCCAGATGTTTTGGCCTTCGACTCCCAGAAACTCCCTTCAACAGCTGGTAAACTGGCTGGGATTTCTGGGAGTTGTAGGCTAAAACACCTGGAATCCCACAGATTGAGAATCACTGCACTACACCATTATTTTTTTGGTGGTGTCAGGAGTGACTTGAAAAACTGCAAGTTGCTTCTCGTGTGAGAGAATTGGCCATCTGGAAGGACATTGCCCAGGGGATGCCCAGATGTTTTGATGTTTTACCATCCGTGTGGGAGGCTTCTCTCATGTCCCCAAATGGAGAGCTGGAGCTGATAGAGGGAGCTCATCTGCGTTCTCCCCTGACTTGAACCTCTGGCCTGTCGGTCTTCAGTCCTGCTGGCACAGGGGTTTAACATACTGCGCCACCGGGGGCACCACAGCACTGATCCACTTTAAATCTGGTTGCTGCCAGCTGCAGAATTCTGGGGTTTGTAGTTTAGGGAGGGGGGCTCTAAACTGCTCAACCAGGTCAGGTCCTGGCCCTCACTAAACTACAAACTCCAGAATTCTGCAGTAGGTAGCAACGGGATTTAAAGTGGATAGATACTTTAGTGCAGTGGTTCTCAACCTGTGGGTCCCCAGGTGTTTTGGCCTTCAACTCCCAGAAATTCCAGCCAGTTTGCCAGCTGTTAGGATTTCTGGGCATTGAAGGCCAAAACATCTGGGAACCCACAGGTTGAGAACCTGTGATGAAGTCCCCAGGATGCCGATCAATCAGTGAGTTAGGTTTATGGTATTCATGTTAGTATACAAAACCCTAAGAAGTTTGGGGCTATGTTATCACAAGGAACATCTTGCTCTATACCAAGGGTGAGCATGGTGCTGCTCACAGGTCTTATGTAGCCTATCAAAGTCCTCTGTGCAACCGAACAGTTCATTATAAAACAGAATGCTGCCAAAATGCAGAGTTGTACCACAAGAACTATCTAGAAGGCATGCTTCTCTATTTCAAGGTTATGTTCCTTTTTTGGGGTCCAGAACGGCTCTCTTTCCAAATTGTTTAGGAAATGCTGGGGTTTGGTGCGGTTTACCACGAGCAAGGAATGCTCCCTGCACCTTCTTAGTGGCATAGGGCAGGAGTGGCCTTGAGGGATGTTGTGTGTGCCTTGCCCTACACATTTCAATGGGGCTGTGAACACAGAGTCGAACAGTTGCTACAATTGTCCTCCTTGTATGGAATGATTAGTCTTGCAGTTCGCAAGGCCTCAATATTGGCATGTCTTAGCTGCTTGTTGAAAATCTTTTCCTTCTTGGCTTTCCCTCTGGACATAAGCTATCTGAAACTCCCTTAAGATGTCATGCAATTGAGTTTTATACCACATTCTTTTCATCTTTTTATGGTAATATTGTCAAACTCTTTGGGATTTCTGCAAATGAGAAGTATAGAAACATTTCAAAAAAGAATCCTAAATAGTTTAGGCTTATCATCTTACAGCAGTCCTTCATTTGGTGTGACGAGGCACTGACAGGCTTAGGCAGATGTTGATAGAAAAGAAAAACCTACTGGGCTGGCTCTGCTCCACAGAAATGTTGAGGAAATCAACTTACCATGAGGTTCATTGGTGTGGCATTAGCCTTGGCACTCTTGGGAACTCTATGTTACTGCTTCTATTTAGTACAGAGGGGGAGCAGCTGGTTGACTTGCCATGGGATTCACTTTTATCTGATACATTCCCCCACTTTCCCCTTGTTGACAACCAGGGTCCAAGACTGAGGTCTATGTGAAAAATGAAAGAGAGAAGGAATGGCAGCTAGTGGTTCCCATGTCTGTGAACTCGGTCTGGCTTTTACCCTGTACTTTAAAGGAGTTGTGCAGGCTGTGAAAGGGGGAACCCTTATGGGTTCATAAGTGTAACCATTGTGATCTTGTGACATGTATTTATTTAATGACACACTGCTGGCCCAGATGACTAGTATGAGGCATCAAACCTCATTATTTATAGTGGTATGAGAATATATATATATATATATATATATATATATATATATAGCAACAACTTATAGCAAATAATTAGTGAATACTGAAGATATTGGCCAATCATTAAACAGGAATCAGTAAGGACTGCATCAGAAGCGTCCTAGGATACTTGCAGCACAGTTGATCTACAGGGCCTCACACCTTCTATCACAAGACACACACTAACTTCTAGCAGGGCTCCATCGATCAACTGTGGCACAAGCATCCTACAATGCTGCACCCACAACATGGGAGGATTCCCATGTTCCATTAGGAAATATGGGGACAGATCAGGGGGAAGCCGCATGGTGATACTTTCCCACATGTGATAGGGAAGTGTTGCTGCTGGTGAGGCAGGGTGCAGGGATTGCCCCACTGACTCATGGATACGTCACCGAGGCTGGCAAATCGCCCCATGCACCCTAATCATTGGGATGAGGCCCTAAGTCAGTGTAAGAAAATAATAATCAAGCACCAACTTTTTTGTGTCAAACCTTTTCCCTATACTTCATATAATTGTTGTTATTAGTCGAAAAATGGCAATTAGCTGAGGATTGGGTCAGAATATTGAAATACCTCATCTACTTTTTCTTGAGATTTCTAAGAACCTAATAACTCTGCTACTTCTAAATTTTCTTTGATTTGGAATACTTTTCCTTTAGCACATCTTTATGTTGAATTTGTGGTCAACTTCTAAACATTTCCTTTGATGCTGAAGTCCTTTGTGGGATGGGGTCCAGACTAAATCCCAGAGTGAGTTTACTGCTCCCATTGACTTGGAAGCCACCAGCCACCGCAACACATACATCTCACTTCTTCCCCAGAATGTGACACAGGATGTTCCTTTACATCTTACGTCTAGCTTGTCCTCCATTCAGTTCAATTCATTAGGCCAGTTATTGGCACAGTTATGAAAAACTAAAATCAGCTTTTGCAAGCCTTAAAGTAGTGGTTCTCAACCTGTGGGTCCCCAGATGTTTTGGACTTCAACTCCCAGAAATCTGGCTGGGATTTCTGGGAGTTATAGCCAAAACACCTGGTGACCCATAGGTTGAGAACCACTGCCTTAAAGGATAGATACCCATGGAGATGCCCAGAAAGTTTAATTTGGCCTGGGGAAGATGTTTTGCTGTAGACTGTGCTCCTGTCCCCTACAGTGACCTATGCTTGTAAAGACACCTGTTGAACATTGTAGTAGGGCTCAAGAGAAGAGACAAGGTGTTGGAAAAATTATTTTTTCTAGTGGGTGGACTAAAAAAACCCTACCTTTCCCAACAACTTTAGATTTTTTTTCTTCTCTAGATCCTTTTTACTGGGTGTTACCCGTCCTCCAACACTACAGTAGGAAAAGGATAAGATCCAGTGGTTCATGAGAAAGATGGCCCAGGCATTGTCTTGCTCTGCACATACCTAAGTCAAATACACATTCTGTTACAGTAAGTTGTAGCAGTATCAAGTGTGTATTAAAGAAAAACCTTATGATGCTAATTATTATGTGCAGCTGGTAATGTAGGTCAGCTGGCATGTTTGGGCCACACGTGGTGGGGTATAACTGTATGGATTTTAGAATACAATTTGGAGAAGCAATACACTACTCTGAGGAAGAGAAGCAATATGCTGTAATGCTGCTATGCTCTAACAGCGATGCTCTTTGCTATGGTGGAATAGCTATTTACACAAGATTTATGTTTTGCTCTCTCATTTGAATGAAGATGAAGAAGCCTTATTCTGTGTTATTTACCAGGACTACGTACGTTTATTGCACTGTTTGATTTTGTATGTAACACTGCAAGTTTATGCCTATTCTGATAAGAGTAAAGTTTTTCTGTTCGTTTTTTCCTCTTGCCTGTGTGTCTTTTGCATGGGACTTGGCTAAAACTTGGCTAAAACATGCTCTGCGCAACACATTCAAATCTAACTACTACTACTCCTTTCCTAGAAGCCCAATTGGGATGAATCAGGCAATATTTGGTTGAGAAGTGATGGACAAGCTCTTAGCCCTTCAGACTGCCCACTCTTTGTTCTCCACACCTTCAATCTGGATGCTTTTCCTCTTCCTACAAGAGAGGCAAGTCACTAGAACATAAATAATTAAGATTTCAGTGTGTAATTCTGCCCTCAACTTGACTACACACTGACTCTATTCCAGATCTTTCCATACTTTTGGTTAGCCATGGCTGTTGAAGTTCTGAAAGGGCACAAGGCATTTGTCTCCTATCATGGCTGACAGTGGCCCAACATACATAGAATTTCATTTGCTGAATTTGGCCACAAAGTATCTCTAATTTTCATTCTGAACATTATACGTAATCTCCTACCTCAGAAGAGGCTTCTGTTAAACGTTCAAGTCTAGGATTGTGTGGGTGAGCCAATAGCTGGACAAATATGTTTGTTGGCATTTGATCTTTAAGAGACTGCTACCTTGAATGGAATATTTACTTATGATCTCTTCCAGTCTGGCGGTATTTTGGACACTGTACATATATACATATATGCAGGCAAGCTTGGTGATGGTTGAGGTTGATGGGATCAGTCAGAATGACAGACGTACAGGCCTGAGAGCTTGCAAGTGTTTTTACATCGCTGCTTTTAGTGAGAGCCATATTTTATACCTGTTCTGCATTTCCTCCACTATATGGTTTTAAGATCATTATCTGATGGCTGTGACGGAGCCTGGCACTTAAAGGAGAAGGTTAAGTAAGCCAGGACCACTTACTTAAGTTTTTCAGTAATAATTGGCCAAGCATTCCAGCTGCGTCTATTAGTAGGGAAATTAGATGTAAATGATCCCAAATGGCTAGGAAATACCTGGCAAGACTTGTGAAATGTCCCTGCCCAATAATGTCTCAAGATATTTTTATTACATGAAAAAATTATTAGATGGCACCTTCTCCCATTCACTGCCAACCTGAATTTATTTTAGCAGGGCCATCGGCCAACCACGGCAAAGAGGCAGTTTAAGAAGTCCAGGGCATTCTCCCAGGAACACATACCTCTGTCCTCCAGCCTTCTGCAGCTTCCTCCTCAGCCCTCAACAACAAGAGCTTGGACATAATAGCATAAATTCTGTTTTAATCCTGAATAGACCCACTGAATCCATTAAATTTATTTACATCTTGACTCACAATACTGTAATGCATTGAATAGGTCTACTCTAAGGTAAAGGTAATGGCTTTCCCCTGACATTAAGTCCAGTCATGTCCGACTCTGGGGGTTGGTGCTCATCTCCATTTCTAAGCCGAAGAACCGGCATTGCCTGTAGACACCTCCAAGGTCATGTGGCTGGCATGACTGCATGGAGCACCATTACCTTCCCGCCAGAGTGGTACCAATTGATCTATTCCAATTTTGCATGTTTTCAAACTGCTAGGTTGGCAGAAGCTGGGGTTAATAGCAGGAGCTCATGCCGCTCCCCAGATTAGAACATGTGACTTTTCAGTTAGCAAGTTCAGCAGCTCAGCGGTTTAACCCACTGTGCCACCGGGGGCTCCTCTACTCAACCCTAGCTAGGATTAACTAACAGGATGCCAGTTAAAGTGTTACAATTGCAATAATAATAATAATAATAATAATAATAATAATAATTTATTTATACCCCACTCCATCTCCCCCAGGGGGACTCGGTGCAACTTACACGAGGCCTTGCCCAAAAATATAGTAACACAATATAACACAAAAGCATACCGAAATCAGAAATAAAATACATAAAATGCAAAACCGATATAATGAATAAACAGCAAAAGCAAATCAAACATTAAAACACAAAAGATTAGGCTGGGCAGGGCTAGGTTGGAGTAACACTGGCATAATAATAATATAATAATTCTAACAAATGTGTTATTATTATTATTATTATTATTATTATTATTAACACAGGCATAACAGTGTGCCTTTTGTGAAATAATGCAATTATTACTGATATATTGTGTGTTGTATTTTTCATGAATAGATGATGTTGTAGGGAAGTCATTTTGAGGAAACAATTGACTACGAATCTCATCACTTTGAGGTCCTGAAGCTGGGGAGCTGCAGGGACATTCATTGGGCAGTGGAGGAAATCCAGGAGGCAGCATGAGAACCCATTGCCCCACATTGCTCCCTTCCCCATCTTACAGAGGGAAGCATAGCTGCTCAGCTTCCCCCTATACTTTCCCTGTTCTATCTTATGAGAACACAGGAAGCCTCACCTTGATTTGTCATAGGTTACTTCCAGCACAGTTCATGGACACATCACCGCCAGAAATATCTGTGCCTTGTTTGATGGAATCCAGCAGGCTCCATCCAGAAAATGTGCTGGAAGCATCCTATGATGAGTCTGTTTGCTCGTATGATGAAGTCATACCTTGGTGACTTTATACCTTTAAGTGTGTTCTTTACATCTAAAAATCCAAAGTGGCACCATACTTGCCTCGTGCAAAGCCTCCCTCCTTTGCCTGCCTTGCGTTCTCGCTGGCCGGCAAGGGTGTGGGCTCCTTCGTGTGAGCCCTGGCCTCGTGCTCTCGCCGGCTGGAGAGGTCTGGGGAAGTCCCATCATCCATTGTCCATACTCCCCCAAACATATTGTTTTTGTGATTAATCACTATGCTTTAATTATGTTGAATTTGTAACAATGAAAACACATCCTGCATATCACATATTTACATTACGATTCGTAACAGTAGTAAAATGACAGTTATAAAGGAGCAACGAAAATAATTTTATGGTTGGGGGTCACCCCAACATGATGAACCATATTTAGGGGTCATGGTGTTAGAAAGGTTGAGAACCACTGGTCTTTATCCAGGGAAGTCATGCTACCCCTCTATTCTGCTTTGGTCAGACCACACCTGAAATCACACTGTGTCCAATTGTGGGCACCACAGTTGAAGGGAGATGTTGACAAGCTGGAATGTGTCCAGAGGAGGGCAACTAAAATGATCAAGAGTATGGAGAACAAGCCCTATGAGGAATGGCTTAAAGAATTGGGCATGTTTAGCCTGCAGAAGAGAAGGCTGAGAGGAGACATAATGGCCATGTATGAATATGTGAGGAGAAGTCATAAGGAGGAGGGAGCAGGCTTGTTTTCTGCTGCCCTGGAGACTAGGATGTGGAACAATGACTTCAGACTTCAGGAAAGGAGATTCCACTTGAACTTCCTAACTGTGAGAGCTGTTCAGCAGTGGAACTCTCTGCCCCTACATGTGGTGGAGGCTCCTTCTCTGGAGGCTTTTAAACAGAGGCTGGATGGCTATCCGTCAGGGGTGCTTTAAATGCTATTTTCCTGCTTCCTGGCATATGGTTGGACTGGATAGCCCATGAGGTGTCTTCCAACTCTATTACTCTGTGATTCCATAATGGTAGTCCGATCCTGCGGCTCACCAACCTCTGCAATAGGAATGGAAAGGATATTTGCAGTTTTTCATGCCCAAGTGTAAAAACGAGTTTCCCAACCATTCTAAAAAAATGACAAACCACTAAAATTTTTGTTCAATTTTCTCCTGGTATTTGACATCCTAGGGTATTGTTCAGAAATTAATCTGTACAGAAAGGTGAAAGGACCAAGGCAGTGACATCTCCAGCTCATCCCTTGTTTGAGTATCAGCCAGCACGTCAACAACTTAAATCAAGAAATAGTTTTCTAAGATCTACAGAGACACTCGTTGGAATACCCCAGCCAGCGAGAGTCCAAAAGTGGCAGGCTCAAACCCAGAACCTCAATCAATGGCTGATACCAAATGAGAGACTCCCCCTTGGGCACATAGAAAACTGGGCGACTTGGAAGGCGCTGAACAGACTGCGCTCTGGCACCATGAGATGCAGAGCCAACCTTAAGAAATGGGGCTACAAAGTGAAATCCACGACACGCGAGTGTGGAGAAGAGCAAACTACTGTCCACCTGCTGCAATGCAACCTGAGCCCTGCTACATGCACAATGGAGGACCTCCTTGCGGCAACACCAGAGGTACGCCAAGTGACCAGATACTGGTCAAAGGACATTTAATCAACTAACAAACTTGGAAATTCTGTGTTTTGTCTGTCTGTTTGTTTGTTTTTGTTAAAAATGTAATACAAATGTCTGGTTGCTAATGACACGATAAATAAAAAAAAGTATGTACAGAAAAATGTGAATACAGAAACCCTTTTTGCAGAGAAAACAGTTCTTTTTCCTGCAAAATAATTATCAATTTGCTACATTTGACTATGGGGAGATGGCTGCAGAAAGATATTTGTTTTCCCTCTTGGGTCCCTTCTAGACTTAAAAATCCATGTTATCTGCTTTGAACTGGATTATATGGCAGCATAGACACATATAATCCAGTTCAAAGCAGATAATGTGGATTATATGATTTAATAATCTGTATTGCATGACAGTGTAGAAGGGGCACAGAGGAAAGATATATTGTTTAATTATGTGTCCTCGCCTGAGAGGGCAAAACCCAGAATGTGAAAAAATAGCCCTTTCCTGAATCAAAAATCATTTTTAGCCACTTCCATTTTGTGGTGGAAATGGGCTGAAAACAGAAAGGTTTAACTGTGTGAAGGAAGAAAACATGACCCACTGACTGTAGTTGAATGCAGCTAAGAAAAGCCCTAAATTTCCAGTTCATACTTGGATTCACTCCTCTATTTCGACATTTGCTTCAGAATTGGATGTTTTCTTATGTGGTGGTGTTGTTGCATCTGTACAACAAAGGAAGACACGAAGAGGCCCCATAAAGGTTGTTCTGAAATATTACGTGGTCTTCTGGGTTCAGGCATGTTGTGATGTTATTCTACGCGGAAGAGGTTCTGATATTTTTGAGCCCTCTCTTGCCAGGCCTACGAAGAGGGAAGCAATTCCACTTCCTTTAAAGGAAATTCCATCCGGTCCCCGTGCCAGTTTTGTTCTCCACACGTTCTCCTCTGTTTACTTGACTCCTTTGTTCCAGATGAGTTTCTTCTGCTTCTCTTGTAAGCATGCCAAAAAGCAAAACTCACCAGAAGACTCTGATCCTCTCAGTGCCCAAATTCTCAAGAATGAGCCTCTAAGGCCAGGAGTGATTTCATCAAAAGTGACTTCCCAGCCATTCTAAATCCTTTCATGTCTGTCGTGAAATCTCCCCTCTTTGGGCAAACAAATCAAGTGCCAGGTAATCATCATAAATGCTCTGAAAGGGTCTCTGATTTTATCATAGCAGACCATGTGCTGTGCTCTTATGATACGTCTCAGGTTTGAAACGGATGTTCTCAACAGTATAATGGAAGTAAGTGCTTGGTGTATGCAGATCAGCATTGTGGCTCAATTTCTTTTTTAAAAAAACCCCAATTCTTTTGGGTTTGGAAAGATTAGCCGTTTACAAGAAATGTTGCCCGAGGGATGCCCGACAGTATTTATTCAGTCTTCGAGGAGGCTCTTTCCGTGTCCCCCAACAGGAAATTGAAAGTCACCTGGGAAGGTCAAGAGCTTGAACATTGTTTCCATCCTAAATATCTCGGTGTCACCTTAGATCGAACACTAGCATAAAGGAAACACTGCTCGAATACCAAGCACAAAGTAGCTGCACGCAATTATCAGTAAAATTTGTTCGGGTGAGATAAGTTGAAAATGTAATGTTAGATGTTCACTGCTGTTTTTTTTTAAAAAAACCTACAATTAATAGTCAAGTGACTTAATTTCCAAGCCGCAAGTACCATTCAGTGGTAACACAAATTACTATTCAATAGTAGTGCAGTACTACTATTCTACTATTAGTACTACTACTATAGTAGTACTACTATACTACTATAGTACTACTACTATATAGTAGTACTACTATAATAGTAGTACTACTAATCTACTATTGAATAGTACTACTACTAGTAGTGCAGTACTACTATTGAATAGTAGTACTACTACTATTGAATAGTAGTACTACTATTGAATAGTAGCAGATGTGAGCAGGGGGAGAATTCCAAGTTGAAATGTCAGCCCAATCTGTGGCTACTGGGCCCCCTTCTACATGGCCATATAATTCAGATTATCAAATCAGATAATTCACATTTATCTGCTTTGAACTGGATTATATGAGTCTACACTGCCATATAATCCAGTTCAAAGTAGATCGTTTTACATGACAGTGTAGAAGGGGCTTGGTATCTCAAGTACCGTCTTGGAGATAGTTAGAAAAGGAGTAAAAATAAAAGGCAGAACTGCAAATATTGTACCAGCTTGAGACTTATCAATAGATAACCTCTCCAGGGATACTGTTTACTAGGGGACCCTGCACAATGCAGGCAGTCCAGTGGTTCTCAACCTGGGGTCCCCAGATGTTTTTGGCCTACAACGCTCAGAAATCCCAGCCAGTTTACCAGCTGTTAGGATTTCTGGGCGTTGAAGGCCAAAAACATCTGGGGACCCCAGGTTGAGAACCACTGAGCTAGAAAGACATCCAAAGTGGTTCCCAAACTTTGGTCCTTCAGATGTTTTGGACTTCAGCTTCCACAATTCCTAACAGCTGTTAAGCTGGCTGGGATTTCTGGGAGTTGAAGCCCAAAACACCTGGAGCACCAAAGAGTGGGAACCACTGCTCTAATTAATGTGAGTTGGTAGAGATGGAGCCCCATATTGAGACATATCAAATAGAATTGGCTCCAGCTTTGCAAACCCATTTTGGAAAATCTTGGAAGCTTTGGTCCTCTTAAGTATTCAAAACCTAGACGTTCCAGGCACCTTGGCCAACAATTAAGTTGAAATCCAATGCAGTTAAAGGACCAAGTTTGTGAATCCCTGAAATAGAGGGATGCCTGCTAAATATGAGGATGGTCTAGGGCAGTGATTCCCAACCAGTGGTCTGCAAGAACTACAATGTGGTCCGTGGCCTCACTGTTACTACACCATTGCAACGAGAGCAACTAGTCTTGCGAAAGCCTCTTATATATAGTGCTGAGGCTTATTAAATATGGTTTTCTGTGGTTGAGCAGATGGCGACTACTGGATGGCATATGTTCTGTATCAGAAACTAGAGCTGATGTTGTCTATCCAATGCAATTTTCTGAATCAACACCCCAAATAACCAAACCGAATCTAAAGTTGACCAAAAACTTTACATTTTGATACTAATGTTGGTCCCTGGTAAAAAAAAAGGTTGGGAACTAGTGTTCTAGGGACTCAGTGAGCAGCTCCTATTGGCCAGATATAGTTTTCCAAGTTCCTCCCCAGGATCTTCTTCACCAGTCCCACTTTCTCACACACATATACATTAGAGCCATGGCTTTGCTTTTGGATGGCATTCTGGTGGAAAAACGAATTTGATGCCAGACTGATCTGCAGTGGGTTGTCATGATGAAAGCATCCCCAATCTAAAAATGTCTCTTTTTCCTTTCCTCTCTGCTTTTGATGATTTATTTTTGTGTCCTGACAAACATATTCCATAAATGGAAATAAGGCATACAACACTGAGCAACAACACAATTAAAACCTAGCAACCAACACCAGATTTTAGCAGCCAGCAATGTCTTGTTTTGGTGACCCATGCATAAAATGTTGAGACAAGGCCATGTTGGAGCCCATCTTCCACCTCTCTCCGTGGCTCTCGGGATTATGATGTGTAGGCATGGGCCCAGAACTGTCATCGAGCAACATGGCATGCTCTAAAAAAACAACAAGCAAACATTTTCCACTCTTTCCTCCTCATTGGCAACAGCACTTCTAAATTATTTTCAGAGACAACATGTCTGCTTTAAAAAAAAGAGAGGAAAGAAATAAGAACAAGTGTCAGCATCCTCATGAAAGGAGTCATGAGATCAACAATTTCTCAAGGAGAGAGAATACTCATTGCCTTTTTGGGTAATATTAGTTTGATAAGGAAGAATCCAGTAGATACAGCCTGCCCTATAGATGTCATTTGAGGTTTCTAAAACATTCCCCAACAAACGCATTCAGTTCAAGTACAGGGTTAGTCAAAATGAATAGGCCAATTCGGGTACAATTAATTTTCTTATTGGCCTATTCATTTTGACTAACCCTGTATAATGAAGCAAAGTAACATGAAGACCTCTTTGCTGGTATCCATTGAGATATTTTTTTTGTTTCTTTCGTGGCAGGAGTGACTTGAGAAACTGCAAGTCGCTTCTGGTGTGAGAGAATTGGCCATCTGCAAGGACATTGTCTAGGGAACGTCCAGATGTTTTACCATTCTGTGGGAGGCTACATTCATGTCCCCGCATGAAGAGCTGGAGCTGACAGAGGGAGCTCATCCACTCTCTTCCCATATTCGAACCTCCAACCTGTCGGTTTTCAGTCCTGCCGGCATAAGGGTTTAACCCATTGCGCCACCGGGGGCTCCATATCCATTGAGTGATGTAGTTTGATCTGCATAACTTTTATACAATGTCTCCTTAGAGTAGGATCTTAACCTTTTAATTCACACGGAAAAAGGCTTTTGCTGTATCTCCAAGTGCTTTCTTTTGGCCTAGTATTTACTTTGCCAAACGTTGTGGGTTTTTTTTTAATTGCTTGGCACAGATATAATATTTTGGTTAGATATATTTTTATTTATTTATTTGAAACTTTTATATTCTACCCTTCTCACCTTACAGAGGATTCAGGGCAGAGCACAACATATTTACAGCAAACATTCAATTTTTAGTGAGTCTGTAAATAGTTTGTAGGTTGCGTCAGGAGAGAATGTTTCTGGAACATGGCCGTATAGCCCAAAAAACTCACAGCAATCAAGTGATTCTGGCCATGAAAGCCTTTGACAATACATTTATACTGTATTTAAATTGTTTTTATTTCAGGCATGCAAAGTGAACCACAATCCTGTGCCATTTGCATGGCTAAAGGTAGTGTTGATGGCACCCTCTAGCCTGGTTCACAACAGGAACAACTCCACACCACGCTGTAACTGGCTGGCATGCAATGACACCACTCTCACATTATTTGGAATGGGTTTATTTTTTATTTTCAAAACTGCTTGACTTGTCATTTCAAGCTCTGCTTTGTAATTTGAGATATTTTGTCCAAAAACCTGCCTAAACACCCGTCCTCTATGAATTATGAAGACAATCTTCTAGTCTCTACTGCTGTCCACCAAATGGATTCTCAGTGTGTTGCTAACAACCATGATGTCTGAGAGTGGGCAAAAGATGAGTGAATGACTGGATGATTTCCTGCCTTTATTTACAAATTTCGGGATCCATATGTGCACTTGTAATGACCGAGTTAGCCCCTTAATTAGCCTTGCATGGTGTGGGCACAACTTCACAGAAACTGTGTGACCAACTTTCCACTGAAAAATTACAACCAGATACATTAAAAAGTAGCTGTTTCAAAAACACAGGAGTGGGGTGGGATAAAACGGTGGTTCCCAACCTTTTTTTGACCAGGGACCACTTAACTAAGGACCACTTTGACCAGGGGCCACTCTCCAACATTAGTAACAAAAGGGTTACAAATCAGTTTTTGGTCAGCTTTAGATTCAGTTGGTTATCTGGGGTGCTGATTCTGAAAACTGCATTGGATAGACCACATCAGCTCTAGTTTCTGATACAGAACATCTGCCATCCACTAGTCACCAATTGCTCACCCACAGAAAACTATATTTAATAAGCCTTGGCACTCTAAGAGGGTGGCACAGTGGGTTAACCTGTGTGTCAGCAAGGACTGAAGATTGACAGGTTTCAGGTTCGAATCCATGGACAGTGCGGATGAGGGAATGAGTGTTCCACTGCATGAATTATAGGGTCAATTCATGGTGCTGAAAATAAATCCCTATAAAACACGAGCTTAGGCTTTTTGAGGCTTTGGGCTAGGATTCACCAAAAAGGTAAATGTTTATCCCAATCGTGGTGCTTAAACGTAAAGGTTTCCCATTGACATTAAGTCTAGTTGTGTCCAACTCGGGGGGGGGGGGGGGGGGGGGGGGGCGGGGCGGGGGGGTACTCATCTCCATTTCTGAGCCATTTCTAAGAGCTGGTGTTGTTCGTAGACACCTCCAAGGTCATGTGGCCAGCATGTCTGCATGGAGCGCCATTACCTTCCCACAGAAGCAGTACCTATTTATCTACTCACATTTGCATATTTTCAAACACCTAGGTTGGCAGAAGCTGGGACTAACTACAGAAGCTCACCCCACTCCCCGGATTCAAACCACCGACCTTCTGATCATCAAGTTCTACAGCTTAGCAGTTCAACCCACTGTGCCACCATGACCTCTGGGGCCCCCAGTGGTGCAATGGGTTAAACCCTTGTGCCAGCAGGATGGAAGACTGACAGGTCAGAAGTTCGAATCCGGGGATAGTGTGGATGAACTCCCTCTGTCAGCTCCAGCTCTCCATGTGGGGACATGAGAGAGAAGCCTTCCACAAGAATGCTAAAACATCAAAACATCTGGGCATTCCTAGGCAACATCCTTGCAGGCGACCAATTCTCTCACACCAGATGTGACTTGCAGTTTCTCAAGTTGCCCTGACACGAAAAAAACAACAACTATAAGAGGGTTTGCAAGACCAGTTGCTCTCATTCAATTGTGTAGCAATGGTGAAGCCACTGACCATTTTTTTCATCCTTGTGGACCACTGGTGGTCCACGGATCACAGGTTGGGAACCACTGGGATAAAAGGAATGTGCATTGAAATATCTTCAACTATTTTGATCAGAGTGAGAGATCCAACAGTGCATATTTAGAGCAAGTGTTTTTTTGTTTAAAAAAAGTGCTGTCTGGGTTGTACGGAAATGTACATTTTGGTGATGATATTTTATAAATCAAACTGATGAGAGATGTGCCAAGAAACGCCATGGAAGTAAGCTGCTCATCCTGTGGGCTCCCTACCATACTATGAGTCACTTGTTTACTTAAAAGGCACACAGCTGTGTTCTTCTGCAATATGTTGGGGTGGTGGGGGGAGAGAGACAACACAAGTGCAGTGAGATGGCTGGTGATAGAGAACCTGTTTAGCACCCCATTATAAGGCCAGGATGATCGAACAAAGCAAGGAAGAGTGGAACTGATACCATTGTGTTCAGCAGAATGTCAGAGCACAAATCCAGTGGTGGTCCTCAGGGCTTTCAGGGATCCTGATTTTCTGAGTCCCATGGAGGGGAAGCTCACATATATAAGTACAGATATAAATACAGCTGTTCTGAACTTGCATGGATTGGGTGTGGGCATGATGATCTCATTTCCTTTCCACCTACACATGTTAAATCTTGTCTCTGAAAAGGGCTTTGATAAATTTATTTTGATGTGGTAACAGTAACCAACAGCATCCAGTCATTTTGTTGTTGTGTGCCTTTGAGTTGTTTCCAACGTATGGAGAATCTAAAGTCACTTTATTAATTGATTTTCTTGGGATATTCTAATTTGAGGAAAACATAAGCAAGTCAGTCCAGAGGAAGCCTCTGCATAATCTCTGAGTTGAATGTGATTCACTAATGCCTTAAACCAGACTAAATTGGAAAGTAGTTATGGAGGCCACTCAATTCTGCCCCCATGCCTTAGTTACCTCTAGATTCAACTATTGCCATGCACTCCAAATGGGGCTGCCCTTGAAGACGGCCCGGAAATTCCAACTGGTCCAACAAGCAGCAGCCAGACTACTAACTGGTGTGAATTACAGGGAGCAGTCTACCCCCCTGTTTAAGGAGCTCCACTGGCTGCCATTTATATTCTGGTCCCAATTCAAGGTGCAGGTACTTACCTACAAAGCCTGAATGGTTTGGGACCCGCCTACCTTCGTGACTGCATTTCCTTTTATGAACCTACACGATCCCTTCAATCTTCTGGAGAGGCCTTTCTTGCACTCCTGCCTCCATCACAAGTGGGGTTGAGGGACAGGACCTTCTCTGTGGTGGCCCCTCCGCTCTGGAATTTGCTCCCCAGACAAATTAGGCAAGCCCCCCATCCTGGCAGTTTTTAAGAAGAGCTTGAAAACTTGGCTGCTCCAGTGTGCCTTCAAGGAATGGTTAACTGAACTATAACCCCTGACCTGACCAAATGCCCTTGGAAGCACTTTATTTTCTACCTACTAGTATAATTAAACCCTACTTTCATCCCTCTGATCCCGTGTCCAGACACATTACATTGCCTTCTCATCCAGTGTTTTACTTTTAATCCTTGCTACTGGCCCTGGCAACTGTGATTATTTTCTCTGTTTAAGTTATTGTGATTTTACATTGTTTGATGTGCTTATTTATATTGTTTCTCGTATTTTATTTTTATCTTTATATTTTATTGTCGTTGTATGTTGTTTATTTGCATTGCTGCTTGGCCTCATGTAAGCCAGCCTGAGTCCCCTTGGGGAGATGGTGGCGGAGTGTAAATAAATTATTATTATTATTATTATTATTATTATTATTATTATTATTATTTCTTTGACTAGGAAATACACAAATGTGAGTTGGTTATGCATGGCAAAATGAATGGTTAAATGGCTAAGTGGGCTGTGATTAATGTGGTGAGGCAACAAGATGTGCCATAGACCAATGTTGGAAATCTGTACAGTTGGATCTACTAAGCACTGTGAGACAGATGGCAGATAGTGATGATAACAGCTTCACATCTGTTCTTTCTGAGTGCCGTGGCCTTCCTATGATGAGGACCAGCCGCAAGGGATCTCTAACATTAATCACAGTCTGGCTCTCTCTTCTTATTTAGCAAGCTGATTTTCTAATGTAGCTAAATTCAAGGCCCGAATCTCTAGGACTATCCCTGGAATTTGGGAGAAAAAGTTTGTTCCTCATTTCTTTGTATAGATCACTATCTCCAGAAGCAGAACAACAGCATAGACAATAGAGTAATATATTGCAATTACAATGCTTAGAAAGTACTCATTATCCAATGACACCAAATCATGGATGGTCCAAAACACTTGGTAGTGTCTGTCTACCACAGCTCAGCAAATAGTGCCCTGAGCATTACAAGCTGAGGACATCCCAGGATATTTAGCTATGACACGAAGAAGGCATTGAGTTCGGGATGAAACAGTTGTTAGATCTGGAGTCCTCATGCCAAGCCTTTATGCAATGTGCCAGATTTCTTACTGAATGGCATGAGATGACATGCAGCTGGTATGTTTTGGCAGAGGAATGTGTATGATGGGCCTATTCCAAAATACTGCAGAAAGAATGAGGAGAACAGAATCTACAGTGATCAGTGGGCTAGAGCTAGATCCATCCTTTCATGAACACAGAATCATGGAGTTGTAAGAGGTCCCAAAGGGGTCCCATAGGCCATTGTGTCCAATTCCATCAAACGTGGAGGTGTCTGTGATGATTAAGTTCATTTTCAAAGAAGTACTGGGACTGTGGCATAGCTGGCTGGGGGTCAGCTGCATTAAGATCACTACTCATGAAAAGGTCATGAGTTCGAAGCCAGCCCGGGTATGAGTGAGCTTCTGATTAAATTCTGTAGCTTGCTGTCGACCTTTGCAGCCTGAAAGACAGTTGCATCTGTCAAGTAGGAAACTTAGGTACTGCTTATCCAGGGAGGCTAATTTATGACACCATAAAAATCTCCAGCAAGCATGCAAAGAATGAGGAAGTACTTCATCACTGTCACAAATGGATGGTGAAATGACATCTCCCCTGGTGGCCAGAATACCCTCATGATAAAGCTGGAATGTTAAATAGCCTCTGTGTGACTGTCTATATATGTTGTATGTCTATGGCATTGAATGTTTGCCATGTCTATGTACATTGCAAGCCGCCCTGAGTCCCCTGCGGGGTGAGAAGGGTGGAATATAAATACTGTAAATAAATAAATGAATAAATAAGTAGACACACAAGTTTCCTGCAGCATAAAAAAGGAAGAAAAGGAATGTAGCAGCCCATTTAATACTAACTAACTGTTTTCATTTTGCATGGAGTTTTGTCAATATAAATCTACTTCTTTGGATGCAGTAGAGTGATAATAAATGTCCAGTAATAAAACATATTTAAACAGTAGCGGGAGTGGAATGGAATGTAATATGATCCTGAAGGATTTAAATCATGACCCTTGCTCCAAATTTTCAAGGAGCTGCATAAGATTTAGAACCATAGATTGCCCATGCCTACTAACCACTGGTAGGCTTTCAGATCCCTACTAGTGGTTAGTAGGCATGGGCAATCTATGGTTCTAAATGGTTCTAAATTAGGGGGCGCTGGTGCTTTGGTTCTACAGTGTTGCTATAGCTCTGGTGGTGAAAATTTCAGCGCTCTAACAAAACTTTCAAAATTCCATTATAAATGGCAGATCCTAATCGCTTCTGTCATAAAAATCTCCAATAATGAAATAATAATAAATTTTAGAAAGTTTTGTTAGAGTTCTGAAATTTTCACCACCAGAACTTCAGCAACACTGTAGAAGCAAAGCACCAGCATCCCCTAGTTTCGTAAGTACTTTAGAACCATTTAGAACCCTGGATTGCCCATGCCTGGTGGTTAGGTAGTGTGAAAGCAATAGATCTGCTTAGTGCTTACCAAAAGTCAGTTTCCTTGGGTTCAAAGCCTTCTGTGAGAAAATGCCTTTATGTGACTCTGGTGAGGACACTTGTATTAATGTGTGCAGTGTGTTATGAAGCCATTGTCATTGTTGCACAGTTGTTCATGCATTGGAATAGATTAATATAATTCAATTCAGTTTGAAGTTGAAATATTCAGTAGCTGGTGTTTGGATATTGCAATTTCTAATAGAATTGTGTCCTTTAATCTTCTTGTATGGAAACAGTTTTGTTTGTCCACTGTAGAATGTTGTGAGGCATTGCTGACAAGAAGATGATGAATTTCACATTGGAGGAATAGCAAGAAAAAGCACCTGTGAGGCTGTGTATGGTGTTGTTAACCTATGATGTCAGGAAAGAGTTGGCATCTGGGTTTGTGTAAGGATCTTCTCTCTTGCATTCACTTACAACAGGACACAATACTTGTAGCAGGACACAAAAGTCACACAACCATCCACACATGGTGGAGTTTTGATTGGTGCATTTCTAAAGCCAACCCAATGTTTCTATTCTCATCTTTGTGACACTGCAGTTTTCTCTATGGATCCTCATACTTTTGAAAACAAAACCCTAATTCAGGTCCTCGTGTACTTGATTGCACCTCTTTCAGAAGGAAAGGTGGTGTTCCTCTGGACTCTTTTACTGTGCACATAAAGTTCAAACACAAAGTGAATGAGGCACAAACGTATTGTAGCACTCCCTTGAACACACACTATCCATGCCTGGTTCTTTAGTAACCCCATCTCTCTTCTGGATTCACTAAGGAATAGTATCTGAAACAACCGATTGAGAACATGTGGAATTTTCTGGTCTTGTACACTTGTTGCAGGACAATTTGATTTCCGGTATTGTTTTCTGTGTAGTTACGATGTATTTAAGTTTCACTTGAGAATGCCTGGTTTCTTTCTGCTAAAGGCAACTCCAATCCCTCCCTTTTTCTTTTCTTTCTTTCCACATCCAGTCCTCTTAGCAATCTTTTTGGAAAAATTCTAGAACTATCATATTTTGAATGTGTTATTTCATTCAATTTCCAAAAAGGGAGTTCAGAAGCAAAGGGAGGAATGGAGATGCCATACAGGGGAAAGGGGAAATTGAGAAGTTCAGAAAGAGAGCTTTGGCAACAGCCACCCACTTTAAAAACTCTGTCACACTGAGCAAATATCCAAGGAGCATTTGGAAGCAGTCACAAAAGTTGTACAAAAATAGGTAGAACATAGAGTGCCATGGCAGAACTACGTCTCCCATTCTGCAAGATGCTCTTTCCTTCTGTAGGCATTTTGTGGCTGCTGGAGAGCGAGGGATGCCTGAAAGGTACCCGGCTAAGTGGCTGTAGCCAGATGCATAACAATGTCATGTTCCAGAAATTCCAGAGGACTTCTTAAGAACCCCTAGAGCCATTAATTATTTGGCTATATCAACATAGCCTGACATTTCTCTTCCATCCTCCATCCACTAAATGGCTGGGGCAGGCACAGGTGAACGAAAGGAGATTTGGGACATTACATCAGGAAGGTAGCAAATTCTAACCTCCTCAGTGATTCAGAAAAGACATAGGGAGGTTATATGTGACATACACCTGAGTATGTCACTGAACAAGGTGCCAGCTGAGTGTCCAGAGACCTTAAGAAACTGCTTTTTAGGAATAATTCATTCCCACTCCGTGTTACAGTATTATGAAAGAAATGTGCCACCTTTCATATTTTGTGAATTTGATTATTTGCAGAATTAATTATGAATCTCTAGGTCAGTGATGGGCAACCTTTTGAGCTTGGTGTGTCAAAATTTGCCAAAACCCTGAGCATAACTTGGGTGGGGTGTCAACTTCAAGAAAAAAACAACATAATTTTGCAATATTTATAGTTTAAATAAGAAAAATGTATATTCCATGCTGAGTTATGGAGTGAACAATGCTCAAAAGTGCAGATGTTAAATTTGTAGAGCCTTTTACAAATTTAAGGATAGAATTAGATTGGCTCTTATAAGGTGTACTTCTCTGTATGCCGCCGCATGTGGCCGCGTGTCATCAAAAATAGCCATGTGTGTCAGTGCTGACACAAGTGTCATAGGTTCACCATCATGGCTCAAGGTGTTCCAGCATGACTCTATGGCCACCTTCCCATGGAGGACCTAGAGATTCCTGGAGAAGCGTGCTTTTTTAGTTACTGTTTTCCCACTTTTGCAGAAATCCTGTGACTCTGTGACACGTGGAGGGCTGAGAGTAACTCAGTGCATTACTGGTGTCGCTCCTGACATTTTTTGGTTAGTTTTGTTACTCTTTTGTGGGGAGGGGATTTAGGATAGAGGAAAGAGCAGGATGAAGCACAAACATGATCCTGCCTAAATGTAGGAAAGTGTTCCTTATTATACTAGTAATGAAATTCCATTTCCACTTCTTAAACCCATTACAACTTTATAAACAGAAACCACACTCCAGTTCAGATCTCAATGATATTGCTATGTAAATTTCATATTTGCTTGAAAATGTGTATGTATGCCTGTGCCTCTGCCTGGACCACATATAAACCGGTTCTCCCTTTCTGACCCTGGTTGTGTTTTCCCCATCATTATTTTACGACAGGGCTGTTTTAATCACTGGTGGCTAAGGACCAAGTAGGGTGAGTGCCTCCCCTTTTAGTTCAAATCATCCCATGTTGGTTGTTAGGCAATTCCTAAGCAACCTTGAGCTGAAGTGCCTGGTCACGTACTTTCTCATTTGTTCACATCCACCACTCCACTAATGTCTCCATAGGGTATATACATAAAGGATGTTATGATTTTCTGATCTCTGATTAGGTACATTCCATGTTATGTTAAGAAAGATTTCATTACATTGTACACAGAGTCACACTTCATTACTTACCCAACTGAGGCCCAGCCACCAATGTACTCCTCCAAGCTGGGGCCAGAAGTAAAATTGGACCACGTTCTATCAAAGTTGTCAATGGGATACTAAATCTAACAGGCTATAAAACCATTTTCCCCAAGCAAAAACAATAACAGGAATATTATTTTAGAATGCTATTACTGAAGACCACAGAGGGAGAAACATTTTTTCCTTGCGAGCTGTGCCAGGCTTGGTTTGCTGGGAAAAGCTGTAGTGATCCTGAAAATATATTGTTGTGGTCTGCCAAAGTGTTCCTAGTTTTGGCAGACCAGAAGCAATGAGATTTTAATAAATGAGGTGAGAGGCAAACTCTGAAATAGTTCCTTCCTTTCACCTTGACAAGTCTTGTTGCAATCGTCTGCATTAACAGTGTTTTAACAATTTCGTTAAATTTCACAATGGAAATTATGTTTTGATTCTGCCTCCTATATCCTTCTCCTACAATTCCACCCTCAATTACTAGTAAGACCATTAACACAACTCCTTAATCCACTTTACCCAAAGTAACCGTGGGTGGATGGGTGGTCTTGGAAGTAGCCGTGCTATGTCTCTCTTGCATTTACCTGCTCTGACCTATCTCAACCACAGGCGCCTTCCCCTTTCTACCTCACTCAGCACTGCCTTGTTACCTTCACTTTACGAGAATGCAAGCTGGCAGATGAGTGAGCATGGGTTTATTCGTACATTTGCTTTGGATTTATGTGTCATTCCTCTCATGGACTTATTGGTACCTTCCAGTAAACTCTTTCCTTTGCTCAGTTAATGTTGCAGATCCATTCTTACTAAAGCTTATATAATAAATAGACTATAAAAATAATGCAGTTGAATTTTAAAAAGTATAATTCCACTTCCCTTCATTGACAGAAGCTTATAAAGGAGAAGATGTTCTTTTGCATAATGTCTTCCATTCACAGAATATGGTATACTGACTCAATGCAACCTTCACTGTATCCAAAATTAGAAATGCTTATGTCACTAATAGGGTGCAAGCCATCTTCTCCCTGAAACTTTGGATGTAGATCTTGTATGATCATGTATTAGTTAGAAGGGCCCTAAATCAGAAAATGAGCTGGCATTGTTGGAAATAGTAACCTTCTACAAGTCTGCTATACTAGCTACTTGTTTATATATAATTGAGATTTCTTATGTATTGTATGTGTGTATTGGTATGCAGTTTTCCTTAAACTCTTTCTTGTGGGAGGGGCAGTATACCATGTGATCAGATCTGGGACTATTCAGATCTCAGACTCCATTTTAGAATTGTGTGTGTGTGTGTTTGCTTCAGTAGCAGTACAGTACAGTTTAGAAGTATGTAGAAACAGACTGCTTTAGAGAAGAGACTCCATTAGACTCTCAGACCAGAGAGATGCTTTAGACTAGTGGTTCTCAACCTGTGGGTCCCCAGATGTTTTGGCCTTCAACTCCCAGAAATCCTAACAGCTGGTAAACTGGCTAGGGTATCTGGGAGTTGTTGGCCAAAACAACTGGGGACCCACAGGTTGAGAACCACTGCTTTAGACTATGAACTGCTAATTCTAAGAAAAATGCCCTGTGTTATCTGCACAGAGAAACTACTTCAAATCTCATCTGTAACTGGATTGATAAGTACCTGTATGCTGAATACATGAAGTTTTTGAATAAACCAACAATGCCAATTTTAAAGAAGTCTACTTATTTTGGTCTTTTGAGAACATAGTTTAAACCAAGATGTTTTAAGGGAGAGTAGATGTTTTTGGGCACTGAAGAGAACACTTCTGAAATTCTGTCCCCCCCCCCCCCCTCTATATATTTCTTTTTGTGCATTGGCATATCTTTGTCCCTAACAGTTCAAAGAGACATCTAGGATTTCAGTTTAACAGCTGAGAAACCTAATTGCCTTGAATGAATACTAGTGGATGTTTACCATCAAGAAGAAGGTTGACCCAAGCGAGTTTTCAACTCTTCTCAGGAAGATTCTTGGTTTCCGAAATGGTTATGATTTTCAAAAAGGTTTTGTGACCAGTGGTTTTCCAAAAGATTATGATTTCTAACAAGGTCATGCCTTTCCAAAAGACATATCCAATCCAAGTACACAGATACTCTAGACATGGGAAGTTACCACCCTGAGCCATAAAGCAAACAGTCTATTGATCAATTATGCAAGCCCATTGTCAATTCAGAAACGCTGCTGCTGCATTTGCAATTAACTAGTTTGTTTTGTGACTACTTTAATTTGACCTCTCATTCTAAAGATAATGGCCTTGCTTTTGCTTTGTACATGACAGATATGCCCACTTCCACCAGCTTTATTGCACAGAGGCCAAGATCCTATTTGCAACGGGGGGGGGGGGGGGTATGTGTGCCCACTGAGGATAGCCCCATACCAGTTTGAGTTGCAAAGCAAATGCAAGTCCAAAAACAAAACAAAGCAAGGAACAATGGACGCGTGGGTTTGCTTTGTCTATTGTGGCTACCTGCTTCACAAGTTTCCTTGCTTCATCTCTCAAATATGTCTAAATATTTTCACATATACAGTTGTAAAGCAATTAGGCTTAGCAATTGCATTTTTATTAAATAATTCATGTCAGAAATGGCTTCCTACTTCTCACTCCCATTTCCTTGGCTTTGAGGGAACCAGACTATCCAGGATGTAAGCTCCTGTACCTTCCAGAATCACACACTTCATGTAATTGTAGGATGCTGTTGGCATCGTTTTTAACTCATTGATGCCAATCACCAAACATTGGCCTTTTGATACAAGCTGAAACCTGACTTCCTAAAGAGGCACACATTATTCCTGATACTCCATTTTTGGTGGAACTTGTTCTTGCTCCTCAGCATAAAAAGTACCACTAGAGGCAGTCTTAAAACCACATAATAATGTTTAGTTGGTAATCCAACAAGGTATTGTATCCAGTAGGAAATGTCCCTTCGAAATGAGCAGGTTTGCACCAAAGGATCTGAGTCATTGAGGTCTAATTTTTTTAGCCACCAGAAATTGGGCTTTCCCCACAAAATCCAACAGATTTAGCAACTGCCCTCAGCTGATGATTGTAATGGGATTCTGCATTGAATATGATGTTCAAAGATAAAACCATGCTGCAGGATGCAAACCATCATATAAATGTCTATCAAGATAACTTCATATCTGTATTGTTTGTATATGCATATATAAATAACACACAATTTTGAAAAAAAAATGGATATACTATACAGCTATACAAAATAAGTAGGAAAGGGGAAGAAGTTTACTCCTTTTGCCAAGAGTTTATTGGATTTGGTGCCCTGTTAGTCAATTGCCCATGTTCTGTAGACTCTGACACAGGACGACTCCTTTACTTTGTGCCTTCAATACTCCCTTGCTTCCTGAAACTGTTTGTAATAGTCCTCTTCTGAAGGATTCTCTGTACACTTCTGGCCATTGTTAGGTGGACGAGCTTCATTGTATCTGCTCCAGTCCCCTTTGCAGATGATCCAGGGCAAAATGTCCACTTTGTAATGGAGTTCTGCTGAGAATTCAATACTGATCAGGTTGGGCGTGCCCGCTCCTTTGCCCCTGGTAATGAGCTGCATGCTATCATCATAGCAGCAGTGTTGTGCTGCCAGTGTGGTGCTCTCCAAGGACAGCATGGACCGGATACAGTAGCGAGCAGTAGGCTTGTAGATTTCCAGTTTCTCCTTCGGCCCACTTGCGTCTTTCCAACGAAAGTTCTTCCGCTTCATCCGGTCATAGATATCTGCAGTGCTGTAGGCCACCTCTGTGGGGTACGCGCAAGGACACGCAGGAAGGTCATTGACCACTTTGTGCATGTACTTCTTCAAGAATTCACTTTTGCAGCTCATCCATCTTTCACAGCTGTCAGTGTCTGGGGGGTAGCAAGAAGAGAGAGGTAGGACAATGAAAACTTATTGCCTTGAAATTCAAAATGTGTCTCATAGGCCAAGATCATACATGACTGAATGTAACATAAGATTTCTGCAATGATCCCAGAGCCAGAGAAAAATTAGAGCTCCCTCCAAGATTCACTGGGGGCTTCTGAATTAAAAACAGCTCAGAAATTTCAATTGGTCCAACGGGCGGCAGCCAGATTACTAACTGGAGCGACTTACAGGGAGCGGTCAACCTCCCTGTTTAAGGAGCTCCATTGGCTGACGTTCATTTTCCGGTCCCAATTCAAGGTGCAGGTTCTCACTTACAAAGCCCTGAATGGTTTGGGACCCGCCTACCTGCGTGACCGCATTTCTGTGTATGAACCCACGCGATCTCTTCAATTGTCCAGAGAGGCCCTGCTCTCGCTCCCGTCCCCCTTACAGGCGCGACTGGTGGGGACAAGGGAGAGGGCCTTCTCTATGGTGGCCCCCTGACTCTGGAACTCACTCCCCAAGGGCATCAGGCAAGCCCTCACATTGGCAGTCTTTAGGAAGAGCTTGAAAACTTGGCTGTTCTATTGTGCCTTCCCTGAATAAAGGAAACAATACCCTGATCTGACCGATTTTCTGCAAAATGTCCTCGAAAGCGCTTTATCTACCCGTTGGAGTAATTGCCTACATTACCCTCAAAAACCCCCTGTTTAGACATACTCGACAGCTATTCACATCCAGTGTTTTAAATTTTTAACTTATTACATTTGGCCGTGCCCACAGTGTTGGATTCTTGTATTTTAAATACTCTGTTTTACTGCTTATTTATAATGCTTTGTATTGTATTTTATTTTGCTGCTGTGTTGTTTTTACTGATGTATTATTGTTGGGCTTGGCCTCATGTAAGCTGCCCCAAATCCCCTTGGGGAGATGGTGTCAGGGTATAAAGATTATTATTATTATTATTATTATTATTATTATTATTATTATTAAACCAGGGGTCGTCAAACTTATTGTTAAATTGAGAGCCAATCCACAGTCCCTCAGACTGTTGAAGGGCCAGATGATAGGTTGGTGTTGTGTTCCTTCAAGTCATTTCAGACTTAGAGTTTTCAGACTTAAGAGTTTTCTTGTCAATTTATTCAAAGGGGATTTGTCTTTGTCTTCCTCTGAGGCTGAGAATATGACTTACCTAAAATTACCCAGTAGGGTCAGAGTCATAGTCTGAGGTTCAGTCTACTACACCACACACTCTATGGTTCTTCCCTTTTTGTTTCATACTGATCATTTCTTCTCTCTTTCTTCCTTCTCTCACTCCCTCCTTCCCTTGCTTTTCCCTCTCTCCCAGTCTTTTTCCCCTTCCTCCATTCTTCTCTTTTTCCTACCTTTTTTTCTTACCCCATCCTCTCTTTCTCTCCCTTTCCTTCTTTTCCCTTCCTTCTTCCCTCTCTCCCTCCCTCTTTTTCCATCCATCCATCCATCCATCCATCCACAAAAATAGTGGTACTGCAGTGAACAGGCTTTGGTCAAGAAGCAGGGAATATCAACCTCTGCAATGACCAAAAATGACAGAATCATGTTTGTGCATGTCTCTAATGGGATGATAGTCCTCAATCCCCAAATCCCTTCAACACAATGTAAGTATCTGCATGGGGACCTATGCTACGCTGATCCATAGACACTCCCTCATCTTACTCTGAAGCCCCTGAAACCACCTGCATGGCCGCTCCATACTTTACAGCTCCTCAGGGTTTGCTTGCTCACCGTGAAGCATGGCAGAGCCAGAAAGGGATAAACTTTTGCTGAGAGAGGAAGGGGACATCAATCCTCTGAGCACCCAAAAAGGACATTCCTCCAAATAGAAAGTGACATGTACAGATGTACCTAACGGAATTTCATCCCACGTATCTCAAACATAGAGAAGTTAGATTTTCTGGTGATAGTCTTCTTCCAACCCTTAACATTCAACCAGTTATCTCATGAAAGAAATGGGAAAAACATGATGATTCTGCGTGCATGTGCACACAACCCGGTGTGAATTCAGCAAGATAATTTGCAGCAGATGGATGCTAATGCTTCAAAACAGATATGCAAGTATCAGCTTCACTGCCAAGCTGTGTTTGCTACAGTTTCCAACCTGAATGTCTTCAACTGAAAACAAGGCAGATTCTAAAACATTTCGCAGCTGTGCTAAAACTTGAAATAGGTGTGCAATACTTCAGGATCACCAGAAAGGCAAATATTTATTTGGTCTTTGTTTTGTTAAGTTTTTGGCCGAACACCCAGCTGCTCCGAAGCATGAAAATGATAACCTTTTCACTGAAGGTATTGGAAGAGTTCTTTATAACTAGAGCCATAAGTGATTCACATTCCAGACCTGAAATATGTGCAGAGACAGCAAGATATCTGTGAGAATCAGGATGTCCTACTAGCAGGGTCCCTATGAATAATGAGGTGGGAAATAGATGTGGTGAAATATCTCTCTAGAGTAAACTTTCAAGAAAATGCAGAGCCTTGCAATGCTCCATATGAATAGTATTCAACCTGGCATGAGGAGAGAGTGACATAGTATCCAGGCAACAGAATACAGCCCCTTCCCTCTGCAAATGTGTATTCAACCAACATGCTCAGCTTTTGTTTCTTATCTTTAATAAAAGCTTTCTTACAGTGATTTAAAAAGCCAGTGACTTATTTCTGGAGATAAAGGACGTGGTCAGAATGGCACATGCCTTTGTGACATCCCATCTATAAAACTCTTAACAGGGTTTATGCGGGGCTGCCTTTGAAACTGGTTGGAAGATTCTGCTCAAGGGCAGTTTGATGACAGGGAACTCATGACCCCCTTGTCATAATGGCTTCTCTAGTGACTCATCTTTTTATAGGGTCAATTCATGTGCTGGAAATAAATCCCTATAAAACATAAGCTTAGGCTTTTTGAGGCTTTGGGCTAGGATTCACGACAGAGTATCCCAATCGTGGTGCTTAAAGGTAAAGGTTTCCTCTTGACATTAAGTCCACTTGTGTCCGACTCTGGCGGGGTGGTGCTCATCTCCATTTCTAAGCCAAAGAGCTGGCATTGTCCATAGACACCTCCAAGGTCATGTGGCCAGCATGACTGCATGGAGCGCCATTACCTTCCTACAGAAGTGGTACCTATTGATGTACTCACATTTGCATATTTTCAAACACCTAGGTTGGCAGAAGCTGGGGCTAACTACAGAAGCTCACCCCACTTCCCAGATTCAAACCACTGATCTTCTGATCACCAAGTCCTACAGCTTAGCAGTTTAACCCACTGTGCCACCACGACCACTGGAGCCCCCGGTGGCGCAGTGGATTAAGCCCATGTACCGGTAGGACTGAAGACTGTCAGGTCGGAAGTTCCAATTCGGGGAGAGCGTGGATGAACTCCCTCTGTCAGCTCCAGCTCCCCATGTGGGGACATGAGAGAAGCCTTCCACAAGGATGTTAAAACATCAAAAACATCCGGGCTTTCCTAGGCTATGTCCTTGCAGATGGCCAATTCTCTCACACCAGAAATGACTTGCAGTTTCTGAAGTTGCTCCTCACACACACCCTCACACACACTAACACGGCCCCTTACACATATGTAAATCCCATACAGGATCCTAAGTGAGAATTTGAATTCATTTGTTAGCCTTTCTTATTTGCATGATATAAATGTATTAAGGCGATCAATAAAGGGCCGTGTTCCTATCTCATTCAAAGGCCACAAAACGCTGCTTGGATTTGAGAGCTCACTTCCCTTCCTGAGACATGTCCTACTTCTCTTCAAGGAAGGCTTTTTTTCCTGTTAAAAGAGGCTTTTGCCATACCATGTGAAACTTGCTCATTTGATCCAGTTTTGAAAAAGGATGCTTTCTGCTGCTTACCGACTTCAAAAAGCTTTGTAGCGTTGAATTCCTCGCTCCCTGCAAGCAAACTCACTTCTGTGGCTGCTGTCCTGAAGGTGTCTTCAATCCCTAAAGAAAGCAGTTTTTTCCCTTAATAGGAAATAATGAAAGGGCAGAGGAGACATTGTGCTTGCATCAGCATCCCAGCAGGGTTAGCGTTTCTCATAACATTCGTGCTCTTTAAATTCTTGCATTCGCTCAGGGGGAGAGACAGACTGTACGAGGGAATGACGCTTACATTTGGATCCCAACAAAACATTGGATTCAATGCACAGAAAAAGGTCTGACAAGTTTCTCTCATCCACCCACCTGGCCTCTTTTCTTTTCAATATTTAAAATTGCCTAGAGATGGATGCAGAATTTAAGCACTCCTTTGTGCTGTATTATGAAACGTCCAAATTTTCAAGCTCTATTGGCAATCAAGAAAACCCTAGGAACTCCAACAACTAGAAAAACTAAGGAGGAGGAGATTTCCCCCCCCCCCTTTATTTTTTGATCTGCAGTGCCAGAAAGTGTAGAGTTTCCAGCTGCTAAACTAGCAGATTTTTATTTTATTTTTTATTAAAAAAAAACAGGATGTACTACTGGTATTACAGCTTTATTAAGACAGTGTGACTGACACACATGACAGTGCAAATGTTCAAAAACAAATATAGTGTATCTGTTGGAAATCATGCCAACATGAAAGAATTCCAACACAAGAAGCAAGAATGAGTAGATATGCCCATACGCTCCAATATAATAAATGTAATGTAATGTAATGTAATGTAATATATGTAAATAATAATAATAATAATAATAATAATAATAATAATCTCTATTTGTATTCTGCTCTATCTCCCTGAAGGGACTCAGGGTGGATTCCAATAATAAAAGGCATACATTCAATGTCTAAACATAACAAGCTATAAGCAAACAATAACAAGAGTTGACAACTCAACATATAAAAGCAAATTGTAACTTAACAACTAAAATTAAATTAAGAAATGCCATCTATTATATCTTAGCTTGTGTCCGAGCAACTAGCCTACCCACTGTTAGGAGCATGACCCCCGCAATGTTTATTCTATAATTGTTGTATGAAGTTGCTTGTGTTGGCGATGTATTTTGTACACTGGATGGTGGTGGTATTACGCTCTAGATAGGCTGGTATTTGTCTCCATGTTGGAGCTACTGGGAAATCCCATTTTCTCCCCTTCACTAGGAAATGTTTGTCTTTGCCTGCAGAGGAGGTAACAACTGTCAAAAAATGACAGGGTTGTTATAGATCTAACAGTGGTGAAGAGTTGGGTTTAGAATACTTTAATGGCTAAACCCATCTTTGGTTACCAGCATGCTTGCATTCAGGTGAAAGGCTCCTTGATTATAGATAAAATGTGCTGCACTGCAAGCAAGACACCAAACTGAGGCATTTTGGCCTAGATCCTTCATAGATATTTTTATTAGCGGAACATAAAATAGATTGCACAGTATTAGTTTTTCCTGTTCTATAAAATCTAGTTTCACTGCAAAAACTCCAATGCACAATTTTAAAAACTATTTTTAAAACAATAGAATAATAGAGAAAGCAATTAGAACTTCAGGTGGCAGGGTCCTCTTAATACTATGATAACCCATCTAGTGTGTGTTGGCAAGAAATGCAGTTTTCTCTTGACTGCAGCCCTTGTTGAAATCAGTAGGCATAAAGCATGAATTATTTTGCTGTCCGACTGTATTACAGAAAGATTCTAGAAATCTTTAGAGTCAAAACCCCTTTGATTCTGGTCTTGTTTTCTGGAAAGCCTCCTTAAAAGTGATCGTTCCAAATATCTTGGACCATTTACATACAGGATGAATAACCCAATACAAAACTTCTCACTGGCATGGCATTATAACCACTTCTGATACCTGAATCGAAGCTATTTAGCAAAGCTTTACCTGGGCAGTTTGGCCTGTCACATGTCCTTGATTCAGTGGCTGTGCAGGCATATCCACAAGTTCTAGTGCGCTTCTGATTCCCACTTCCACACGTGATGCTACAAATAGACCAAGGGCTCCAATCTCCTTCACCATCTATATAATCTGAAAAAAAAATATCAAAAACAGATCTAGAACAAGAAAAAACTGACAGAAGAATAACTGGTACACTTAAAAACACAGACACAGCAAGGAAACAATATGTTTTGCTTTATGATTTAGGTGCATTGAGGTGAAACCTTGCAACTCAATGCTGCAGTAGTGCCCACAGCTATTCAAAATCTAATCAACTATGCTTCTTTTCAGGAGAGTCCACTCTACCACCAACATCCCTTTTCCCTTTTCCCATTCCCTGTTCCCTTGCAGACATTTAGTATTTGGTGTACAGTGAGCATGCTTACTCCTCAATCAGCTCTTCTCTTTTTCCGAGCTCCAGCAAAAAACAAAACACATAAATAGAGAGCTGGTGGAAAAGACTTTAACAAACCCTGTGGCCCTTAAGCCTGTCAGTATTTCTCCATCTTTGTGGATAATGTCACATTGACAATATAGGAAGTCTCACTTGAAGAATGCAGGAAATTATTTCTGTCTCTCTGTGTGTCCCTTTAGGCTTCTAATCAGAGTGCGAGTGTGGTGTAGTGATTTCAGTGCTGGACTAGGATTCTGGGAGACCAGCGTTCAAATCCCTGCTTGGCCATGGAAGGTCATTAGGCAACCTTGGGCAAGTCAAACTCTCTCAGCCTCAGGGAAAGGAAACCACCTCTAAACAAATCTTGCCAAGGAAACCCTGTTATAGTATCCCATTAGGGCCACTATAAACCGGAAACCCCACAAAGACAAACAACAGTAAAAGAAAAGCCTAGACAGTAACCAATTAAAGCTTTTGAAACATTCATTGGCATTCTGTTAGTGCTTTATGAAGGTGTTGACAGAAATTATGCTATTATAATGACAATATCCAGTTGTTGTTAAGTTAGAACAGGGATCCTCAAACTAAGGCCCGAGGGCCGGATGCAGCCCACCAAGGTCATTTACCCGGCGCTCGCTCAGGGTCAATCTAAGTTTGTAATGACTTGAAAGCACACAACAACAATGCAATCTCATCAACCAAAAGTAGGCCCACAGTTCCCATTGAAATACTAATAAATTTATATTTGTTAAAATTGTTCTTATTTTTAATTACTGTATTGTTTTAAAGTATTTTTTTGTACTACAAATAAGATATGTGCCGTGTGCACAGGAATTCATTCATGCTTTTTTCAAATTATAATCTGGCCCTCTAATAGTTTAAGGGACTGTGACCTGGCCCTCTGTTTAAAAAGTTTGAGGATCCCTGAGTTAGAAATTTGTTCCAACTACACAATGACCAAAATACCTCAAAACGCAATGTTCAGGAATTTCCTGAGGATCCCCTATGAAGTTCGTGAGGAAAACTGTACATCCAGCTAAAGGGAAAACAGTTGGATTTTTTTCACTTTTCACTGGCATGGAAATGGCTGTCTGAGGTATGGAGGAGGGGCTGGAGCAGATAAAGGTAGACTGCATCAGGAGACACATCATTGCTATAGTCCAAAGATATATCTCCTGATGCAGGATTTTGGTAATAGTTTTACTTTGGTTTGATTTCCACCTAGCCTTCCCATGCTCTGCTTTTCACTGTCAGCAGCACCTACTCATTCTCCAATCTCGAGAGCCCCTTCTACAAACCTAAGGTGCCTGCAAGAGAGTTTGAATGCTCAGTTACCATATTCTGGCTGTTCCTTTGATTCAAACGTCCGGTGACTAGGGGCATGCCTATCCCATGCGCCACTAAGAGGGTTTAAGAAGTTGCTGTCTTCGGTTGTGCTATCATACTTGTAATCCTGGTCACCACTACTCATGCGGGTGATTGTGGGTGCCGATCTCTGCCACCAAGTCCTCCAGTCTGGTGATGCGACAGGCCAGCTGGGCTTGCTGCTTTCCTTTTGAAGGTCTTTTTCAGATTCAGAGTCTGTTTCATCAACCACTTCTATGGTCACCTAAAGAATTCCAAGAGAACATGCTCGTAAGAAGAAGACGACAGGTAGGCAGCGGTCCCCTTCCTCCCCAAATTCCCCTTGCCTCTCTAGATGTACAGATTGGGTTCTTTATTTTGAATCCAAAATACTTCGAAATCCTAAACTGTCCACATGGACATCTTTGCTTTTGGATGATTCAATGCACACAAAATTGTTTCACACACAAAATGATTAAAAAATTGTATATAAGGTATACAAAGCACAAATAATTTTATGTTTAGACTTGCTTTCCATTTCCAAGACATCTCATTATGTAACATAAATGCAAATATAGGTATTCAAAAATCTAAAAAAAACCCCTCCAAGATCCAAAACACTTCAAGGTTCCAAACATTTTGGATAAGGGCTACTCAACTTTCATTAATACAAACAGTATTTTATAAAGAGTCCAAAGACATGGGCTGTAAAGTAGAGGTGGTGTTGGAACAAACAAAGCAGAGGTTGGAAACATACCAGCCTCCAGATGTTGGACTGAAACACTCATCAGCCATAGCCAGCAAAACCATAGGGGAAACATGATGGGAACTATAATCCAACATCGAGAGGGCCATATGTTTCCTGCTGTGATCTGTTACATTTGTCTTTAATGGATATATCAAGACTTTCAAGTGCATTGCATCTGAATCTAACATGGCACATAACAGTGATGAAACCCCAAATTTTTGGGTCAGGCTTCTGTTTAAAGGTTTGGTGAAGGAGAGAAAGAATGAGATGATGATTAAATACAAATGACAGAGGTTTCCTATTTTAAAAAAATAAATGGAAGAATGACCCCAGTTCCCTTAGGGATTGTACTTGCACTTCCACATTTTTGTCAGTATCCTCTATAGGATTTTCTAGGTCCTCCAGGTGATTCTGTGGTATGCTTCTACCAAAGGTTACCATAGAGTGGCCCTGGAGAGCCTTGCATATTTCTAGAAAGGATACTTCTGGCAAAAGTCATTCATTTCAACACGGTTTGCTATTATTCATGGTTTCCTGTTTCTATGATAAAGTGCCCAATAATGCAAGGGATGCTTAGAAAATATTTTGGTACACAACAACTTTTCATCTGGGTCCAAAAATCTGAATCTATTCTGGCTCCCATCTCACAAACTAATATCTGTGTCTGATTACCCTCAAGAAGGGATGGGAAACATGGAGCCATTCAGATTTTGTTGGACCACAATTTCCAGCATTTTTCACCATTGTTCTTGCTCACCATGGTTGCTGGGATTAGCATAGAATCATAGAATCCTAAAACTGGAAGAGACCTCATGGGCCATCCAGTTCAATCCCCTGCCAAGCAGGAAAATCACATTCAAAACACCCCTGATCAATGGCCATCCAGCCTCTGTTTCAAAGCCTCCAAAGAAGGAGCCTCCACCACACTCCAGGGCAGAGAGTTCCACTGCTGAACAGCTCTGACCGTTAGGAAGTTCTTTCTCATGTTCAGATGGAATCTCCTTTCCTGTAATTTAAAGCCATTGTTCCACATCCTAGTCTCCAGGGCAGAAGAAAACAAACCTGCTCCCTCCTCCCCCCTCCCCATGGCTTCCCCTCACATATTTATACATGGTCCTCATCATGTCTCCTCTCAGCCTTCTATTCTGCAGGCGAAACATGGACCTTGTTGAGATCTTGTGCCAGATCAGGAGACACTGGCCTCAAAAGTAATCTTGGACGGAAAAAAATTCAACCCCTGCCATTTTCTTTCTGGCTACGGGACTGAATTTGAGTATCCATGTATATGGATACAGAGCGTAACCTGTTCTGATCTGTATTCACTGTCTCTACATACTCACAATTATGGCATTATTGCCACAATGGTAAAAGTCTTTCAATATTGCTTGAATAGGCAGCAGATGCTGCGTGGTCAAGCAGCATTGAGAGGCTGGCCCACAGCTATTTAGTAAAGTACAGCCATTCCTCTGTATCCATTTTCTGCATCCACAGATCCCACCATCCATGGCTTGAAAGGATTTTCCACTCCTGCCCCTTCCCTCAAAAAAATATCTAAAAAGCAAACCTTATTTTTGCCTTTTTTACATAGAAGACACCATTTTACTACACTATTGTATTTAATGGATAACACAGGGGGGGGGTGTTATATGGATAACACGGGGGGGGGGGGATGTGTGGGTCCTGAAGCCAATTCCCAGTGAATGCCAAATGCCCAGAGTATTCCTGACCCACCTGTCCCTATATATTGAGGCAGAGAACAACAATGAATTGTGCATATAATAGCAGTTCTAATCCTATTCTGTAATCCTACTCTTCAAATAATGGTTTCCTGTTCCAATACAGGTACTTACTAGTATTGAGAAGAAATATGCATTCACTATGTACTGCTGCTGTGAATGGGCATTATTCTTATTCTGTGTACGTTTATATTTTATGATGCATTGTCACACACTGTATCTCTTGTATTCATTTACAACTGTCAGTAATCACATCTGTATCTGCTCTCTGAAGAAACCCTTCATAAAACCCAATTAAACTGAGCTCTTGTCTCATTCTATGAATAATCTGAAACATGATACCAGACTTCTTTTTTTGTAGTCACAGCTGAATGCTGCTACAACTCTGAAAGTATGGGTAAAAGGGCCTGAAAATCTGGATGAAAGACCTCAAATGAAGAAGGTCTCAAAAATCAGGATCTGTACCAGGCTCAGGATCTCCTCAGAGTAAAACCATATTTAAATAGGACTGAAAAAGCAAAAAGAACATCACACTGAAAATAATTTGGCAGCCAAGCCCACTCACTTGACACATGATTTCACTTTGTTCCGAAGGAGAAGAAAGTGAACCTGTTGCACCCTGAATAGCCCTGCTTTGCTGGCATGAGCGCATGAGCTGGTATCTATCAAATCAATGGCGATCAACAAAAGAGCTTTTCACCAAGATCCAAGAAATCTCTGCTCCCAAAGGAAATACACTGCTGGCTTTAAAAAGCATCTCGTTTTCACGGACTTCCTGTGAATTCGTTTACTTGAGTGCAGTGGTGCATTTGGCTGCTGATTTGGCAACTAAGTTAAAAAAGCAGCAATAGCACAAAAGTAACAGCTGCTCAGGTTACTCTTTCAAATATTTTCTTGTCTTGTTAATACTGAAACAATTGCGCAAATGGCATGGGGACTGAATAAAAATATTTCATTACTTGAAACAGATCCATCCAAAATAATTAGTAAACAGAAAGGCACTGTATTCATTTCAGTGTGTGGTAAACTAGTGCACTCCTAGAAATTCTGTGTAAGATGACAGTCAATGAGTGATTGCTGCCACGCTCTGTGAATATTTACCTGTCCTTTTCAAAATAAAAACAATGGTAGTAGTTATGTGTGGGGCAATCTGTGTATGCCCAAGACATGAAGAAAACGAAGCTTTCCATATACCTGTCTGAAAATTGTGATAGTAGATTATCAACTGGGAAATAACACAAAAGAGATAGAATTGTATCTTATGCAAGGAGAAACATTAAACTGGTGATAGTCTATATTTCAAATGTTTTTAAATGCGCCATTCGATTTCATATATGGTAGAAGTTCCAAAGGATGCCTCCAGAAGACCTTGCTTACATTGTTAGCTTTGGCCCCTTCCACACAGCTGAATAAATCCCACTCTCTCTGTTTTGAACTGGAATATATGGCAGTGTGGACTCAGTTAACCCAGTTCAAAGCAGATATTGTGGGATTTTCTGTCTTGATATTCTGGGTTATATGGCAGTGTGGAAAGGCCGTGTGAGATACATTGTTTTTGTTCCACAGTTCAGTAGACTATCACCCTCCAAACTAAATTTTATACAGAAGATATGCGTGACACCATTAAGAATATACATTTTCTCCTATATGCACACATTCTTCTACAAACCTTCAGGTGATCAGGTTACAAACCAGATTGTGTAGTTTTTCTTTCTCATTATGTATTATATAATTATAGTTATAACATAAATGGTCTTCTACTTAATTTACTTTACAGATATGAGAATTTTTCTGTATTTTAAGTATTTGAAATTGCTTCAACAAGCCATAAGTTACATCAAAAATGACCTTCAATATTGTAAACGTAATAGAGAAACTTTACCTGAATGTTAGGATTTTGCCCATTGATGTCTGCTTTTGAGAGGTCAGGAAAATTTGGGAGATCCAGAAGGAAAGATCTGGGTCCATCTCTTTGCAAAGATGTATGCCCGTTTGCCTGCCTGTATCTCTGTTTGGCAAACGATCTGTGTACTCCTTGGTGGTCAGGATAACCTTGACGGTCTTCTGGGTTGAGTGTCAAGGTGGCTTCAGGAGATGTAAGCCCATCTGTTTGGAGGATGTCCTGGGAGGTCAGGAGAAGAGGTTGGGGAAGAAGAAAGAGCACAATTCGCATTATATACAACAAATAAAACAGAGACATTAGAGAAAGAATTAGCAGGCCTAATATATAAACTGATGGTCAAGGACGGTGAATATATGATAAAGACAATACAGAAAGAAGGGCCACTGACAAGTTAAAACAATAGTGAGCTTAATGAAGGAGCTCTACTCTCATATCTTTAGTAAAAGGCGAAAGATTTATACAATCTGAAGAGAAACCAGAAACCATGTATTCATGTATTTATCTATTTGCCTTGTACGTGAAAAACCTATGGTCTAAGAATTGAATAGACTTGACTACTCTCATATATGATAGATAAGCCCAATGTACTGGCATTATGGTACAGGCAAAGGATAGTATACCCATATGTGGTGGGAATGTTCAAAAGTCATTTTTTAAAAAAATATATAAAAATGGGGAAATTATTTAAAATGCCACTCAAAATGAATGAAGAAATTATGTTAATGGGGGTGTTAGGGAATACTAACAATACAAAAGAACAATAACTGTTTAAAATGATGATTAAGCTGTAATGAAAAATGGAAAAAAATGGGACTATACAAAATTGGAATAACTATATTTATGATGTTTCAATCCGAAATTATAGCATATGTAATTTGGAAGGATACACAGAAGAATATAACAGAAGAAATTACAAATAAATGAAATATATATATAGAATGGATTGAAAGAGGTGAAGCCAATGTAAATATTGTATAGAAATTAAGGAAATTGTGTGCATGCTTAAAGATAAAGATAGAGGGTAAATAAGTGGTCAGAGGAAAGGATGAAGGGGGTGAGGATGAGGGGTGTCAACAAATTTAAAATGTCATTGAAGAGAAGGATGTATACAAAAAAGAAGGTGCAGATAAAATAAATGTTACATGAATCCCTTTGGATTCCCTTCCCTTTAATACCACCAATTGTGTTGGGATTTAATATAATCCTGTATATGTCTTTTAGCTTAGATTCTTAAATTAATTATCTTAATTTCCTAACAAGGATACGTTTATTTTAAAGATGTAAATCTCTTAACCCTTAACTCCGATATGCTTGTATGGGATTATGCCCCTCTTCTCTCAAACTGGTCATTGAATGTAATAAAGTGATCTTGAACTTGGAGTGTGTATAAGCATAAGCACTAATGTAAGCAAGAAGTTTATTTATTTATTTATTTACTTATTTGCGACATTTATATTTCGCCTTTCTCACCCCGAAGAGGACTCAGAGCGGCTTACAAGATAGATAGATAGATAGATAATAGATAGATAGATAGAAGTTACAATGTTGAAACAATAAAAAATACTGTGGGGAAAAAATACAACAAATAAAACATAATGGGTTGGGTGCAGAGATGAATTCGCAAAAGAAATTCTCAGTTATATATCCCCGTGAAGACATAAGACACTGTCGTGACATTCTCCAAGAAACAAGGCAATAACTTATGGAATGCCTTATGCCAGACATGGTGAATGATACCTTGCAAAAACACAAACATATGCCTAGCTTTCAGATCTGTGGGGTTTTTTTTTGTTTTTACACAAGGATTTTGCACGAAGACAGAAAAAAGGAACACATGGAAGACATCTTCTACTCATTGGAGGGCACCTCAGGATCCAGCTTTCAGAGACTGGAATACCATTGACTCACACAACACTTTGGATTTATGAAGGTAATTAAAATAAAAGTCAAGGGTTGCTGTGAGACATTTGCAGTAACCTACGTTCAGCAAGCCTGGAGTCTTTCGGGGAAGACCATAAAATTCAAAAGAAGGTATTTTCAAAGCTACTTACTTTGTGTCTCAGTACTCTACTAATGTAAATACACAAAGATAATTAGGGATGACAACTCTGTTGCAAAGCAGAATGATTGCCTGTGCAGTGGAGACTAACCGGCTCTTTCCCTTTGCTGTAGAAGCAGCAGTGGCTGAACCTCAATCGCGCCCCATCACATGTCCTACCCATTCACAACAAAACAGTGAGGTGAGGATTTGAATCTAACTCTCAGCATGACATTTAGATCACGTCATAAAGCCAACAACTCAGGCCCTTTGGAGAGGCAGTGGGCATCTTCTTGAGAAGCAAGGAACATGTTTAGAACTGCACCACTTGAAACAGGAAAAGTATTTTTGTTTGTTTGGAATGAACATTTAAAGAATGCTCTGCTATAATAAGTGGTGTCAAGAAGCATTTTGTGTTAAAACGAATTGTACCTCAAAGGCACGGTTCTCCTGGTGTTTTGGTGTGGGCTGAAATGGAGGAATAACCGGAGATACAAAAATTGGCTTGTGGTCTGATTTAGTGACATTATTTAGCTATATCCCTTCTTCTCATGTTGACTTCATCTGGGTTTTAATTTCTTGACATTATGAAAGGAAGATCTTGCTTTAAAACATAATCTTTTTTTTCAAAGACCTGCCACAGCTGTTTATGGTTTCCAATAAGCAGCTGCTTCCTGTACTTTAGTCTTGCCTCTTGTTCATCTCCTAAAATCATTCACCATCGTCTTACAAAATTTATTTCTGGAGTCATCACCTGTTAAATATTGTTCTCCTTGGTATCTTGAAAGCCCTTAGGGCTCATGAGTAACAAGGGGATTTCACCACATAATGAGTCATTAAAACAACAAAAGGACACAGCATGAAAATATTATATTTGAACTTTGAAGAAGTAACGGATTTAGGTAGAAGATACTTTGGTGGTCAGATAATCTTTGTCTTTCTTTTCTTTATTTGTGAAGTTACCAATGACATCTGTCATGAGAACAAGTCTACCCAGCTGAATAAACTTGAATAAATTTTCCATCTCAGATTGATATCAAAGACAGAGAAATGCCTCCTGATTATTTATTCAACTCTCAAGAGGAAAAGCCTAACATGTAGTCCATCTTTTATTTTACTACAATATGACACTGGGTTGACATTTTCAGTAATATCTACAAAAACTTCAAGATCCCTTTCTTTGTCTTTCATAGCTCAGCTTTTTTAAAAAAATGTAAAAAAATCCCAACAGTAAACTTTGATTTTGCCATGTTTATAAGGAACATCATTTTACAATGTCACCGCATATACTGGGATTTGAGATTCATGCATTTTGGGGAGGGGGTGGCATAGAACCAAACTGTATGTGAAAAATTGAAACATTTTCGTTAATAAGCACCATCTTCTACTTGCTTAAACTGAGCTTGTGCTCCGCTTTGTGCTGATCAATGACCGTAATAAAGTTTTGTATTGTATAGAGTATCATCTGATATTTTACTGCCCCTTGGAGAGATTCCTTTTGGAGCTCTTTGAAATCCATTTTCCTTAGCACCCACATTTATGTAATTGCTACAGCAAACATCATTTATGTCATGATTCAGTACTAGCTCCAAATCATTTATGAACAATAGAAAGCACTGGTCGCTGAATTCTAAATCTGCAGCTGAGATATTAAGGATATCACAAAATTTCCTTGTTGAAGGTTTAGTTTAGGGGAATCTATTTTGCTTTAAATCTCACATTCTGTTCTACATTCTGCTTTATTGTACTCCAGGGATGACAATTTGATTGCAAAAAAGTATAAATTGTTGTTTAAAAGATGAACTGAAGAATTACCAGTGAGAGATTGTGTGGTCAAACAGTTTCAAACTACAGGCCCACAAATTCAGTTGGAACAATAGGAGAAGGCTTGGACAAAGTGTTTGAAGTTTAATTTGAATAATGATTTTTTTACAATATGATAAATAGGTAGCACCTGATGTCAGAGAGACTTTTAAAGACATATAAAGACAATTTTAGTAAATGTTGGAAATGTGAAAAAAATTGTTGGGACATTTTATCATATGTGGTGGTCTTGCAAAAAGGCCCAGAAATGCTAGACTCAAATTCATATGATGCTGCAAGAAACTGTTATTATTAAAATCATGATGAAACCAGAGTTTTATTTCTTGGGGATGCTAGATGATCAACTAGGAAGGAAATACGGAAGATTACAGAACATATGATTACTTTAGCATAGTAGTTCCCAACCTGTGGTCTGCGGACCACCAGTGGTCCCCAAGAACTAAAATATGGTCCACAGTCTCATCGTTATAACACCATTGCAACAAGAGCGACTGGTCTCGTGAAACCCTCTTATAGTGCCGAGGCAACGGGGATGTCGGGAGGGAAGAGACTGACTACCCACAAAAGGCGCGACAACAAGCCTCCTGACTACTGCTCCTCCTCCCCCTCCCTCCTCCTAAGCAGAGCCATTCCATGTGGCATCTGGAAGTGGGGTGCTTTGGTGTCTTCGTTTTTAGGCCTGCTCCTGGGGTTATTGGAAGTGCTGATTCAGAAAATTGCATTGAATAGACCACATCAGTTCTAGATTATTAAATATGGTTTTCTGTGGGCGAGCAGATGGCGACTACTGGATGGCATATGTTCTGTATCAGAAACTAGAGCTGATGAGGTCTATTCAATGCAATTTTCTGAATCAACACCTCAAATAACCAAGCCGATCCTAGAGTTGGCCAAAAACTGATTTGTAACCTTTTTGGTACTTTATTTATTTCGTATCAAAAGCATTGCATTTTCTGAATCAGCCAAATAACCAAACTGAATTTAAAGTCGACCAAAAACTTTTGGTACTAATATTGGAGTGTAGTCCCTGGTTAGAGTGGTCCCTGGTCAAAAAAAAGGTTGGGAACCACTGCTTTAGCGAGAATCACCTATGTGCAGGGATGGAAAGAACCAGTCATCCCAACACAAGAAGATGAAGATTTGTGAATTACCGGAGACAAACTGATGATGCTGATCAAGGAAAAATCCCTGACTAACTTTAAGAAAGATTGGGACTTATTAATCACTTTTCTGTAGCAATGATGGAGGCAAACTTCAACTATTGGATTTATAAATTAGAAGAATGTTATTAAAAGTAGAAGTGTGAACATGTAATGTTAGTTGAAAAACAAGGAGTCAAAAGCAACAAACAATGAATGTGAGGTTCATGGATTAGTCTAATATGTACTTATTAGTTTAAGTATGTTTTATGTCAGGGTGATTGTCTTGGATTAAATTATGTCAAATGAAGTAGTTCCAGTTTTATATGCTATGAAACATTGCTTCTTTGTATTATTTGTGTCTTCTTTTCCTCTTTATTTCTGTGTAAAAAATAATTAAAACATCTTACAGTCTGCTATTTTGCCTGGAAAGCCTTAAAAGCCACAAATATAATTTTTAAAAACTGGAAATAATAACAGCAATAAAGTTTCATTTTAGCAAATAGGTTAAAGAAATCATAAAGCATAAAAAGCATCAGCCCTGCAAACATTTTGAACAGACATATTATGCAACATTAGTTTGTCACAGGGTTGAATAAAGGGAGCGGACTTGTGGGATGGCAGCCCAGAAACTCTTGATGGGAAACAGCACCTTGGAGAGTTTCCACAGCACAAGGCCTCCTAAAGTGCCACTCACTGAATATCACCATCATCCATTTATATAACACCATAGCTATACATGACACTTTACAAGTAAAAGAACGACATAATAGTTTCCTGCCCCCAAGTTTGCATTCTAACTAGGAAATGACACAAAAGGAAAAGAAGATAGCAGTGTGGGATGGGATTAAGTCCAGCATTTTACTGATTTCTCTTCTTTACCCAATGTTAGGATTGTATAGATGTATCCAGGAGGAGGAAGTATGGAAAAAGATGCTCCTGAGATGTTCAAGCAGAGAAGCACACAGCTTGCAAGCATTTCTACTTTGGTGGTTTCCAACACTCTTACAGTACAATGATTCCACAACTGAAGAGATAGCTGAGCCTGGGTTTTCTCATACTGACTCATCGTTAGAATTTTCATTTTACTGATAATAGAAAAAAAATGTTACTTAAATCTCAGATAGAACTTGGATTTCCTAGGTTTGAATCCACTTTATCAGGCTCAGTGGGTTGCGAGCAGAGCACATGAACTTGCTTTCTACTGGTTCTTCTAGCTCTTTTCTAACTGGCAGCCTCTATCCCACCACTCTGTACTAATCTTGAAAGTCAACATCAATGTGAGATTGGAGCCAAAGGAAATTCTAACCAGAGAATCTACCCAAAATGATTGGTTCCAGAATATTCCTATGACTCCAGTTAAACATTAAAAAATAAATTTAATTACATCTACGGAAACTATATATAATTAAGTCTATTTTAAAAATTATTATCACACTGCAAAATCAGCTCCAACACAATGGTCGACATTCACGAAGGTACTTACAAATGCATAATGCAGAGTTACAAATTCTTGACTCTTCTGTACTCAGGATCCTTATTTACTAGTTTGGTGAATATTTAGGGACCGTGAAACTTCCACAATCTCTATTCATGAGGCAATAAGTGACAGGGTTCTGTTCCCCTACCTATTTTGAAGCAGCTGTCTTGACATTCCCATCCTCCCATGAACAATATCAAGCGTGTGTATGCGGGAGGGGATTGTGTGACAGATATGACTACTTTCAAATCACTCATGGAGCCCCCGGTGGTGCAGTGGGTTAAACCCTTGTGCTGGCAGGACTGAAGACTGACAGGTCGCAGGTTCGAATCCAGGGAGAGGCGGATGAGCTCCCTCTATCAGCTCCAGCTCCTCATGCAGGGACATGAGAGAAGCCTCCCACAAGAATGATAAAACATAAAATTATCCGGGCGTCCCCTGGGCAACATCCTTGCAGACGGCCAATTCTCTCACACCAGAAGCGACTTGCAGTTTCTCAAGTCGCTCCTGACACACACACACACACACACACACACAAAAGAACTCATGGGAGTGGGTAGAAATGCTAGTCTGCTGATTCCTGATCAGCAGAGGAACAGATCCCGGTTACTCACAGCAGCTGCTGCCTAGTACACGGGAACTGTGGGATGGTGTTAGGCTGAAAGACCTTAGCCATGTAACTATGATATTGCACAGCAACAACACATCTAATTTTTTTCAAGAACAAAAGTTAACAAGAGATTTCTGGATTTGCCTATTCATTGCCTTGGGAGAACAAGAGCCATTTTAATATTAATAGCCTTATTTGTTTGCTCTCACAACAAACAAAAAAGTTATCTAAGAATCAAGAAGAAATCTCTTCACTGCATTTGTATGTAAACTTAGCAAATCTATACTACATAAACTCATACACAAATCAGAGCACAGCTGAACCTCAATTTCTCCACATTTCCAATTTTTTCACATCAAAGTCCATATATCAAAACAAGAAACTATAGAAGAATATACAAATATTTGTATATTGCTGATGAATGCATACAGCTGTGTAAAAACTCAAACCTTTTGAGAAATACACATGAACATAAGTACAAATCTTCACATGGGGAAAATCATACAAACTAAACTTTAAATGAAAGAAATTGGTTGAAACTAACCTTAACAGATTAAGCTGGCTCTAGTTTATTGCCCTAATGTTGACAAGGTAGGACAGCTTGGGGATGAAAAGCTGGATTTTAAACTGTTTTATGTCAACTATAGGTCAACTTTCATTTTATGTGGAAAAAGCTGTTACAAGTATCTGAGGGACTAGAATGGTAAACACTGTGAAATTGAAATATTTCTTTCTAAATACCAAGTGGATAAGCACTAAGGAACCTCGGTTAATCTGACCATGCCAAGAAGGTACTCTCGGGGCATTTCCCTCTGTGCTTATCAATTCATATTTTTATTCTGCTTTGCAGTGTTCAAGGTTTTATTTTGCTTTCTTTTGGAAAAAAATATATTTCCTTCCTTCCTTCACTGTGGGCCTCTTCAAACTTACTAGCTGAAACTATGTGGCATAGAATAAATGCTAAACAGTCCAGGGAGTTATGAGTCAGCACTTGAGAAACAGACATATTTACTTCAGAGATCTTATACCTTAATATCTTTTGCTTGAAGTCGGAAGGTACATACATATATTGTCAGAAATTACCTTACTCTGAATTCTCACAAACATTTCCATGGTACACATATTTCATCTTGTGTGGGCATGTTGATTCAAGACTCAATCTCAAACTGATCCACGATTTTGCATGGTAAGGGTACTTGAAAAGTATATAGAATGACTATTTTGAGCAGCAAATATATTATTTTTAAAAGAGAGAGAAAGAGAAGGCATTAAAGTCTTTATAAAGCTAGTTAAATGAGGTTTCCACAGCACAGCACCTGGCTTACAATTAAAATGTTTTAGACACACAGTCCAAGCGATGAGTCTACAAGGACTGTAATACAGACACACTACATGGATTCTTCCTACGAGGAAGAAAGCCCAGAGAAATAAAAGTCCTGGCACATATTAGAAGGCTTTCTCTTTAAAACGAATGAATGCAGCCTCATTTCGACATTGTTCAAGTCCTAATACTCCTCTCCGCCTATGCTCTATTGTTACAACATCAAAGAGCCACTGCTGGCTCAGATACAGTCAATATGAAAAGAGATGCCCCCCTAAATTTACTGCTTGACTGCATTCTCTTTAAATGGACAGCGCCTGGTCCTCTTTCAAAGAGGCATCGCAGACATAGATCTTCTTTATAGGACATCATGTACAATAAAGTGGAGCTATAACTTTGCAGAAAGGGAAAAAAGGGACGAACAACGTGAAGCACCTTTAAAGGATCCCCATGAGGTGAACGTTCCCTATAAAAATATCACTGTGGTTACCACTTTTAAAAATGCTTGGTATGTTCTGGCCCTAGTTCAAAGCTCTTTGGTGATATATTTTATTTTACTGAGTAATTTAATTATATTTCAGCTGGGCTGTGTACTTTTACCTTCTATATTCTGATTTATTTTCCCACTCAGTGAAATAGCCATAGCCATAGCTGGAAACCGATTACACCACAAATCTACACACTGCACAAGGAGTTTCCTCACCTCATATTAATATGTTTTGATGTTTAATTATGACTTATCCAATGGAACTACAAATTAAGAAATGTCTTGCTGTGAGAAAAAACATATATAGCCTCGTTACATTATTATGTTTCCATTCTGAGCAGTGAATGTTTTGAAGCTATTTGGTCCAAATAAAGCTTAAGATCAGTTACACATAATACCGCCAGAATCTACATCTTCATTCACTATGAGAAATTTAATCCATCCTTGTTACTGAGCTATTTTAACAGTTGCAGATGCTACAACTATGTTAAAAATGGGGTCACAGCATGCTTCAAGGTCCATGGAGGAGGCAGAAGCATGAAGGCCAAGAAAAACAGGACGGGTGTCCTATTTGCCCCCACCACATCAGCAAGGACACTGGGAGCTGTTTTGACCTATTAAAAATAAATGAAGGCAAAGTTCCAAAACAGGGCCATAACTTTGCTAACTGAAATGTCACAGAACAGTGAGCATGATTTTTCAGGCCAGATGCCAGATGTTAAGGTAAAAAGGAGGGAGGAGGAGAAAGGACATGACGTAAGAAAGAAGGCAGATGTACAGTTTGAAGGGCAAAGCAGACATTCCAAAACACTGCGGACATGGTTTTGAATATGCATTCAAAATATACCATATATACTCATGTATGTGATTGGCAGCCAGGTTACTAACTGGAACGCTGTTCAGGGAGAGAATCACTCCAACTGGCTGCCGGTCTGCTTCCAGGATAAGTACAAAGTGCTGGTTCTTATCTTTAGAGCCCAAAATGGCTCGGGTCCAGACTATTTGACAATCCACATCTCCCACTATAGACCAACTTGAACACTGCGGTCATCGGAGGCAGTCCTCCTCTCGGTTCCACCCCTGTCCCAAGCATGGCTGGTGGGAACGAGAGAAAGGGCCTCCTCTGTGGCTGCCCCCCACCTCTGGAACTCCCTTCCTAAGGAGTTAAAGATGGCCCCCTCCCTCCCCGCTTTCAATAAACAGCTGAAGATATACTTTTGCTCACTGGCTTATGAGGAATAGTAGTTGGTACTACTATCATTATACCTTTCATGAATAGTTGCCATCCGTATCGGCACCTTGTTCACCCCACCAGCTCAACAGATATCTTGAGCAATGATCAATCTATTTTCCCTCAAGAAACTGGGAAATTGTTGCTTCTGTTCCATATTTGATGTTTTGTCTTATGTCTGATATAACAGGCTGTGCTTTTTATTTAATTTTAGTTTTAAAGTCACAATTTGTGTTTATATACTGGGTTGCTAAATTTTGTTACTATGGATATATTGTTGTTGTATTCGGGCACTGAATGTTTGCCTTTTATGTTTGGAATCCGCACGGAGTCCTTACGGGGAGATAGGGTGGAATATAAATAAAGTTTTATTATTATTGCGTTTTATTATTATTATATGCTGGGGGCAGGTTCTGGGGACAAAGTTATGGATTTTGATATGACCTGTGGATAAGTTGAAGGTCATTCTCCAGAGTAGAAAAATGCCAGTGCCACCCCTGACTGTTGCCATTTCCCCACCCATACATTTAAAAAGCCAGAAGTGCTGCAGCAGAGTGAGTAGAGGGACTTGATGTAACTTTCAGGTTCTCCTGAGATGAACTAAGCTCTCACCTTTTGCCACTCTGCACACACAATGAGATGGTTCATTTGTAAAAATAGATACAATATTGGTGCTGTTAGGAATTGTGGTAGTTGAAGTCCAAAACACTGGAGGGCTGAATTTTGCCCATGCCTGATCTACACACACACACACACACAAAATAAGATTAAGGAAATAATGTCTCCCTTATCTAACCCTGGTATGTTTATTAACTCTGTTTGGACTGAAGACATGAATTTCAAGTATGGATATCATATTGTCTATTAGATCTAATTGGTGTTCAGTGGTGCCTGGTGGTTCTGTTGACAATGGGAGGGTGAGTACATTCTGGATTTTAATTCAAACATTATAGGAGCTCTCCAATGTTCTGACCCTTTGAGCACCACATTTAGTACCATAGATATGCCCTTTGTGCTTAAACCTAGAGCAGCTTCTCCACTACATGGGCATGAAATCTACCAGCTCAAACTGCTAGTTTTCTGGAAAGAGAATAAGATGGGAAAGAGTGGGAGATCCTTGTCTCAATTTTTCAAGAATAGAAATTAGAGAACGGGAGGAAGAAATTCAGATACTGCCTATAACTGGTGGTGGCTATGGACTGCACATTGCTACAGGCCAATGTGGCTCAAGTACTCATCTTTTTCTTCCAGATACTCAGATAGTATGAAGATGGTACTTCAGGATAATTCTCAGGTAGCAAAGCCATTATTTCTCCCAAATTTTACTCACCACTAGCACCAAACCTATTACATATCTATATGAATGAACGACCAGCCTTTGGCCTAGGCATTGCATTAAAACACTTTGTAAATATCTAATTTGCTGTTTGATTAAAGGAACAAACACACCAAATCCCTTAGTTTGTTTCAGACTTTCCCCACCTCATTTACCTCTGGGAGTTTAAGAAACTTATTCTGAGCTATAGTTGTTTCAGATTAGTGACTTTTTAAAAACGGGAGGCAACAGATGAACATGGTGACGGTTTTCCCAGATTCCAAGGTCTGCCACACTGAAAACATTGAGAAAAATGAAGGGTGGGGTTTTTCTAAGCACCGCTCAATTTGCAGAGTTGTTTGTCACCTCACAGAAATCAAATGGTTTCAATTCCAAGCGACTTCTGTGAAAAAATTGTAATTATATCTTAGAAGATAGCTAAATTTACTAGGAATATCCTGAACTTGAGAAAACAATGCTGCAAGGAACCACCTCGTCTCAAGAACCTGCTTTTAAAATCTTCAATTAAAGAAATACCTGCAAGAACAAGCATCAGTAGCTATTCTGAATAATATTACTGCCACACATGTCTGGCATGAGATATACATGATACCTTCTTATTCTTCTTCTATTCTCCCTCTGGCAGTGTTCTTCAATTAAATTGCTGGGGAAGTTAGCACCGTCTCTCAATTGTGTCCCTCCAGGCGTTTCCTGTTCTGCACACCTGCCAACTTTGGTGCAGATGCTCAATTTCCTGTTATTACACACAATCACCAAAACAGATTTATTGGCATCGCTCTGGGTTTAAAACTATGTACCAGGCAGTTATAATTTATAATGTGATGATTATAGGACAATAGCTAAAAAGCAGTAGATGATATTACATGCAGATAGCTTATAGATGGGCAATGGTCCATGCCCTTGATCTTCAAATGTTGGGTTAAGATACCCCAGTGAGTAATGCAATTATTAATACAAGATGTTGTTATTGTTAATTATTGTCAAGTTGACTTCAAGTTAAGACAAGCCTGTGGCTGAAAGACTCCAAAATAGTCAGTTATCAACAGCTCTGCTCAGCTTTTGCAAACTCAAGGGCATGGTTTCAGTGATTGAGTCTTTCCAACTGTAATACAGCCTTTCTCTTTCTAGCGTTGGCCAATTTACCAGATATTACAATCCTTTAATGAACCATGTTGTCTCACGACATTCCCAAAATACAACAGCCTCAATTTGATAATTTTGGCTTCAAGGGAGAGTTCAGGCTTGATTTATTCTTGGACTGAATTATTGGTCATTTTAGTACTCCGTGGTATCTGTGCAACTCTTCTCCAGCACCCTAATTCAAACGATCTGATTCTCTTCCTACTATTTTTCTTCACTGTCCAATTTTCATCACCACAGAAGGAAATTGGAGATGCATGGCATGAGCAATCCTGACTTTGGTATGCAGTGATGCACATTTGCATCTGAGGATCTTGTCCAAGTCTTTCAGAGCTGTCCTACCAAGTCCTATTCTTCTTCTGAATTCTTGGCTCTATTTAGATATATGACTGAGCCAAAATATATAAAATCTTTGGCAATTTCAATGTAATTGTCAGTTACTTCAAAGTTGTGTAGACCATCTATCATCATTATTTTGGTTTCCAGCACTTCTTTTGCACTTTCTACAAGATACAGCCTGTACAGTCCATAGCTCTCCTCAGACAACTCTGAAATGCTCAAGTTCTTTGCAGAAAGAGAATCCACTGATATGGATTCAGCATAGTGTACATTGGGTTGTGTGGTGTTACGTTATCTCATTTGTAAGTTAATAATTACTGGGTCAATACTGGAAAGGTTCCCCACTAGCATGGCTTCTCATTTGTCTATTTCTCAAGAAGCACAACATTTGCATATTGCAAGGAAGCTCTAAAATGATAAGGGAGCTGGAGCATCCACAAATGCCTTCCAGTCCACCACTTCTGCATCCAATCCAAAAGCGGCTTCCATGTATGTGCATGAATCACAACCCCCTTTCCCATCCTGACAATCTCCATCTTTCCACTCTCTTGCCTCAGCAGTTTCATTGCACTCTTGCTAGATCACTCTAGAAGGGCTGGGCAGAAGGAGAAATGTCTCACACTGCCTTTTATCTCAGTATTTTCAATCTGCGGCTACAAAACCTATAGATATAGAGGGCTGACTGCAAACTGCCTAAATTGAGTTGTTGGTTCCATTTAGAGAAGGCATGGGCAAACTTCAGCCTTCCAGGTGTTTTGGACTTCAACTCCCACAACTCCTAACAGTTGGGCCAAAGTTTTCCCATGCTTGATTTAGAGTATGCCTACTGAATCAACTGGAATCTGGTAAGTCAAACCAAATGTTCTGTTAATGCAGTTGATCTATTTTAAGTTTAGGTTAGGTTAATGGGCACCTCAAGACCATCTGGATATTTCTAGACTGCAACTGTCAGCAGGATTAGTTAGTATAACAAATAGTGAGGGACCATGGAAGCTGCAGTCCAACAACCCCTGAAAAGGCATCTGTTGCCCATCCTGGCCTAAATCCAATTCTAACTTGAGTGGAGCCACTGAAACTGTTGAACCTAAATTAGGTCTTTGGACAAATTTAACTACCCAAAAAACAGCAACCATTGTTAATTAGGCTTCCATGCTAATGAGTAACAGAAATGGTACAGGCAGAGTAACTCATAACAGAAACTTTAATTAGAGTAGGGTGGGAATCATGCTGGTCTCCAGATGTTGTTAGACTGCACCTCCCAGAATTTTTACTATTATGAGCTATGCTGAACAGAGCCGATGTGATATGTACCCAAACAATATCTGGAGGGTCATTTGATTCCCATCCCTGGATTAGAGATATCATTATTCTCTTGGGATTGATACAAACTGCACTTATGCTAACATTGTGAGAATCACGATTGATTTAGATTACAGGCTGTGCTGTTTAGGCCCTTATGTTTCTCTTACTATCATCCTAAAAACTGAACAGAGACCTACTGCAAGATGCTCTCCTCTTAAAAGAGATGAAATGTGCATGAACAGAAGCAAGCTTTGTGAAATGGCACCTGGATATACAGATGGAAAGAAGAAGCAGAGATGCCTGGAAATGTTTTTTTTAATAAAAAAAACAAACAAACATACATACAAAAGTGCTCTTTGTTTTCAAAATAAATTGAAGATATACCCTATTTTCCAAAACCCCAAAGACCACACAAAAAAAAAAAAAAACCAATTTGAAATGTTACCAGTAGATAGTCTGCATGTAGTTATGGATAAATGTAAAATTATCCATTAGTACCGTAGGGTATGAGAAACTTCCAAGAAGTGTTATTAGTCATCTGCCCTTTCTGAGATGTTTATCCCTGAAATCAAAGTTGAGCTGTCATTTTCTGACTTTTTTTGGTCCAAGACTTACTAAAACAAATGCATCATTGGGCATGTTTGTGCTAGAGACATTTTTTTAGTATTAGTCATGAGATTCCTGCATTGACTGGCAGATCTTTGTGCCCTCATTCCAAAAAAGCAGTTCACTCTCTTCTAAGAAGGAACAGTATGTTAACATGATTGACAGCAGGAGTTTTAAGGAGTTCTGCCCTTCGTGGAATCCTCCCAGTGTCACTATCTAGTCTGCCAAATGACTCTTCTGAGCCTGCTGCAGAACTATTGTGAAAGGAGGAAGGATTCTGCCAAGCATTTGCAACACTTGCTCAATTTCATCAAGGAAACACTGAGGGCACCACCAGATATTGCAAGAAAGGTTTGGAAGTAAAGACCAAGTTAGTTTTTAGAAAAGTTTGCCTGCCATGATAAACTCGTAACAAACCAGGTCACTATGGGACTATGAAAGGGAGGACGGCCATCACACACAAATCCTACTGTGATACCTAAGAGGATAAAGATACTGAATAATGATATACAACAACACATACAGAGGACAAGTCAACATGTAATGTGAAAAGCTATTTTGAAAGTGGAACAACCCAGATACTCCATATGCTTCTCCAAATATTTCATTGCTGGAGACTTTCACTCAATAAAATCCCTGAGTGCTGGGAGCATTTGCTTGTCTTAGGTGATTCCAATACTGATAATTCTCCCTCTTTTTTTGATCAGAGGAGTCTGGAAAAATCAGAGCCAAAAAAGAGAGGTGTTTATCTGTGTGTGTGTAATTCATACATCTCCAGTGCAGCTCTTTGTCTGCCATTTTAGATTCCCTATCTATCATTTTCTGAAGCCTTAACAAGGATAGTTTATGACAGCCACAGAATGAAATCCAGAAGACAAAGTTTCCACGGGGAGATCACATTTCTCAGTCAAAGGTGGCAGGCTATGCCCAGACTTCAAACTTCAGTTGTCCAAGCTATCACTGCTTACTAAAACAGACATTACTTGTTCTGCTGAATCTCAACTTGTACCTGATGGATAGCAGACAGAAACTTTTTTGAACTAGACTGTAGTCTTAGGTATTCAATAAGGAAGGCAAATGGTGTGCCAGAAGGATGCCCAAAAATATTCCCCACTTATTTTGGAAAATCTCTAAAGAGGCTTTAGTTCTTTCACCCAAGATTTAAGTTCCACATAATGTGTGGGTTCCGACAAAAACTTTAAAAGAAATGTTAGCTATTCTTGGCTAGATTAAAAATAATGGATTTGAAATACTACAATTCTTTAATTAAAATAATTAACAGATTGTTGCTATAGAAGTTCCAAGGTGACCAAGATACTCCTAAAACTTCTTTTACTAAATCAAAACCAAGTCATAAACATAAAATAAAATATGAACTTACATTTTCTAGGAGAGAGGCATAAAAAGGAGACAATATCATTTCGATGTCATTATTGTAAAAATAAAAAAGAAAGTTAGCGAGGATACAATCCTGAAAGTAATACTACCTGCTTCTACTCAATATCCATAACACTGAATTTGATTTGCATTGTATTATCTCACTGTAACAATGAAATAAGCTGCAACTGTCAACAATGTTAGTTGCGTGCATATCTTAAATGGTCCACATCCAGAAAATCAAAAGCAAATAAAAAAGATAAATGCTGTAGCCCCCAAACCTCATTAATTTATTTGAAGCCTTGAAATATTCAAAATAATACAACTTAAAACTCCAATCCATTGTACTTTAAATGCAAAATGATTTTTGATCTCCCAATTGCTCAGTTTATATAATACATATAAAGAATATATATCTGAATAGAGAGTCTGAAAGCTAACAAGCCCATTATGCTTTTGGTTGGATGTATTTTTCCCCTTTTAAAAGGACAATATAACTCTTTTGGCAAGGATCAGTACTTGATATATTTACAAGAGGAAAAACTGGCTTCATAGAAGTCTACTACCAACCAAAGGGAAAACATCTGGAGTAATCACATCCTCCAAAGATGATTTACCCCTCCCAAGAGGAGAATTTAGATCTTTAAATTCTGCCAGAGCAATTCATCTAAATCACACAACAACCTTTGGTGATAACTAAAGAACTGCTTCACTGCATCACTAAAATGGGAAGTCTATGTTCCAGTCATAATGTAGATCGCACGAAGGAATTTGCAGACAGGATCCCCTTTATTTCCCCACAGTTCTAAAACTACACCACAATGTGAAGACATGGAGCACACTGAATTTACTGCAAGCTTATAATCTCTTGATTGTGGATCACCATCACTCACGGGGGGGGGGGGGGGGAGAGAGCTACTTAGGAGTAAATGTTATGTATGTCACGGTACATCAAAAATAACCATAGTAACTTAATACTTCAATAGATACTAGTTGTTGACCTTTTATAGTTTTATTATAATGGGAATTACATGCCAACATCTGGAATGCAAGAACTGTCCATCCATGCCCAAAAACACACATTATTTTTCAAACTCTACATTCATGCCATCCAACATCTAAATGGAAAACATAAAAGTGAACTCAATGAAGTGTAAGTAGTATCTTTCCTTTCTGTGTCCTGGAAACTGGCATAGCACATACTAGGGATGGACAACTGCCAGGGGCTGAAAAGCCAGATTGTCACCTGCAAATTGTCCCCTGCAGGACATGCTATTCCCTGACATCTAATCCCCCCTCCCCATTTCACCAAGAAAACAAGTAGAAACTTCCAGGTATGTCCTATTACATTGCCACTTCTATAGGGATATGCAATCTGCTTTATTAGTCTTATTGTACAGAAGATATCTGGCAGAAATTATGATTCTTTAAGTCATCTAATATAGGACAGGGAAGCAAGGATCCCTTTTAGAGTGGCTACATTTTGTGCTGCCATAAAATTAAGGAGCAGATTGCAAATGATTTTAGTGGATAATGTTTTAACCTATTCATTTTAATATCTATAGCGACAGATTTTAATTAAGTGTCCTATATGAAGCCAATTAGGATGGTTGCATATCCTGGACTTTCTGATTTTAATGTTGTGAACTTCTGATTTTAATGTTTTAAAAATCCATCTAATTGTAATGTGTCAAACTCCTGGTTTGTGACCGTATAATAAAATTCATTCATATGCTAGTAAGGTGAATTTTGTAGGACAGCTCATTGTTTTCGGCTCAAGCCAGGAAATAAACTTTAACTCAATTTCCAGCCATCATTGTCCCCCATATGGTAAACCTCTCTCCACACTCCATAAAGGATATGGGGGGATCCTTAAGAGTCAAAACATAATTTAGCACAACATGAATAAGGTTTTCTTCTTTTAGAATTTGTGTTCTCTCTTCTCATCCCTGACTGAGGGAAGTTGAAGAACTTTTGCTTATACTCCTCCTTAAGTTCTTGTTGCATCTGACTCTCTGAGGATTGTGGTTTAATGCTAACTACATTTAGTCTCAAAGCACATTAACATCAAACTATTGCTTCTTGAAACTACATAGAGGTGCTAAAACCATAATCCCTGAAGATTCAAATGTGACCTTAAGCTGAGTTTAAAGAAAAGCAGATGTGTAAGCTTCTTAACATCTCCTCTTAGCCAGATGGGAGAAACTCACACTCCTGGGATGCAAGATGTGTTCATTAGGCCTGTTTGATCAAGAAAAAATTTGTTTCTAAAATCGATTTGTAATTGGGGTGTTTTTTTGTTTCGATATTTAAAATATTTACAAAACTTTCCAAAAAAATGTTTTGTTATTTACGAAATTTCGTAAATATTTACAAAACATTTTAGAAACAAATTTTTTCTTGATCAAACAGGCCTATGATAAACTGAAACTCCATTTGCCTAGTTTCCAACAGACCTCTGAGGATGCCTGCCATAGATGTGGGCAAAATGTCAGGAGAGAATGCTTCTGGAACATGGCTAGCCGGCTGCTCCGAGCGCTGCTTGCCCCTCAGCAGCGCCGCCGACCGCCGCGACGCCCCCGACTCCCAACACAGCCCCTCAGACCGGCCGCCATCTTAGCCATTCCCTCGCCCGTCCCCCGCCCCTCCCTCCAGAGAATTGTTGGAGCGGTGCCTTGTGGGAAACGTAGTTCCAAGGGGCACGGGGAGGCTAAAAAGGCAGCTCCGAGGCACCAGAGACAACCCAGCCTCTTTTCCACTGAGCTACTCAAGCGGTGCCCTAAAGCATCATGGGAAACGTAGTTCTAAGGCGCTGTTTGGGTTGCTAGGGAGGAAAGGGAGTGAGAGGAATTATTGGGAAGTGGAAGCTAATGGTGCAGTAGCAGATAAACTGAAACTCCATTTGCCTAGTGCCGCAGCAGCCGGAGCCAATTGGATGGCGCGCGCGCTCCTGCGCCCTCCTCCTCCTCCTCCCAGCTGTGTTGCAGGAAGTGCCAGGAGGAGGAGGAGGAGGAGGAGGGCGCAGGAGCGCGCGCGCCATCCGATCGGCTCCGGCTCCTCCCAGCTGTGTTGCTCGCGCCGCCCCTTCGCCCCGCCCGCCCCATTTACTGCTGGGGTGCTTGGGAGAGCCGGATTGGCTCCCAGGCACCAGCAGCACAGCAGCCTCCATCCCATTAATGAGACGAGCTGAAGCTCGTAAAAAAAATGGGGCTGCTGTTTCGATATTTTTAAACCCTTCCGGGTTTGAAAATATGTTTCGAAATCGCGTCGGATATGCTAAAAATAACGAATAAATTACGAAATAACGAATTAACGAACTAAAACCGACAGGCCTAGTGTTCATATCATGCCGAACAATGGTTTCATTTGATGTCAAGTCATGGCCAATGTTAACTGTGGTTACCTTTGAAAAGATGCAATACTAAATCACAGTGAAGCTTGAGAAGAGAGCAGCAAAAAGGAAATCAAGAAAGAGAAAGTAAATAGGAGAAAATGCGCATTTTTGAGGCTGACAACTAACTGATGACTCAATATTCACAGAAATCCAATATTATACCTATACTAGGCTTTGTGTTAGTTGTAAGTAACTAATCCATAAACTAACATATCTAATCCATAAACCAACATATTTCTTCCCCTTTCTAATTATCTTCTTTTAATACAATTTTGACAATTTAACTCACCTCGAGCCACAAGGAGATGCAAGTAAGAAATACAGTTTCTACTACTACTATTATGAATAGCACAGGACTAGGTACATCGTTTGTGGGATTAACAGAACTCAAAAACCACTGGACGAATTGACACCAAATTTGGACACAAGACACCTAATAACCCCATGTATGTCCTTCACTAAAAAAAAAATGATTTTGTCATTTGGGAGTTGCAGTTGCTGGGATTTATAGTTCACCTACAATCAAAGAGCATTCTGAACCCCACCAACGATGGAATTGAACCAAACTTGGCACACAGTTCTCCCATGACCAACAGAAAATACTGGTAGGGTTTGGTGGGCAGTGTCCTTTGGTTTTGGAGTTGTAGTTCACCTACATCCAGAGATCAGTGTGGATTCAAACAATGATGGATCTGGACCAAACTCTACACGAATCCTCCATATTTCCAAATGTGAACACTGGTAGAGTTTGGGGAAAATAGAATCTTGACATTCGGAAGTTGTAGTTGCTGGGATTTATAGTTCACCTACAATCACAGAGCATTCTGAACCCCACTGATGATAGAATTGGGCCAAACCTCCCACACAGAATCCCCATGTGGGCTACAGCAATGCGTGGCAGGGGACGGCTAGTATGAAGATTCTTTATAGACACTTGGAAATTATTGGATTTTAAAAGTTTTCAAGCTGCAAGTCAAGCTGATTGATATAGTAATCATAATTTACTGTTATGATGTAAGAGTCACACCTGAATGAGTTTAGCTGGGAACAGATGTGTTGCCTTTAATACTAATTAGGTAGCCAAAATCTGAAAATTTAAACCAGGAACAGACGACTTATATCAAGTGGGATCCCTGAGAATTTGAGCCATTCATTTATTGGGGTTAGAGTTTGATAGTTATGAAGAAATTTAGCTCTTTATATGGACAGGGTCTGGTTTGTTTCTGACATTTTCAATTATAAGATCTTAAGGAAGGGACATCTGCTTAAGGCCTTTGAGAGTTGCTGCAGTCAAAGAGCAGACAGCAGTTACTCTGTGTAGGGAAACCTTATATATTCACAAACTCTTTGCATCTGTTTCTCTTTATACCTCCTCCTACTTTCCCCAGGTTCATATACAGCATGGGTTTTTTTTCTACGATATGTATGCCTTCAATCGTGGCTGCCTCCTGCATTTTAGACAGAGGGAATAGCTTGCCTCAGGCAGTGCGCAGGAAAGGTAGAGAACTGTAAATGCTTCTCACCCGGAGGGCCCCAAATCTTCGTGACGCAACCCCGAAAGCCTTGCAAATACAGAGCTCTCTATAATCAGGCAGGCCACAAATGCATGGTTTTGTGGGTGTCCTGCCTTGCAGTCAAACCTTGTGATAAGGCTGCCTCTGTTGCAGCGGCCCGTGATTTTCTAGGACACTCCCTTCCCAGACAATGAAGTGTCTTAGACCTTCCTGATCTGCTGAGAATTTGGGCACACCACGTGGCAAACAGCTCTGCTTTATAAAATCTACCCCTCCTGCCTCACTTTCATAATGAAGGATAAGGATGGAAGCAATGGGGATACACCACAGTACTTTCCCCTGCCCAAGTGATGAGAAAACTACCACCTTCCTGCTTCTGGGGATATACCAAGAGGACTAACCATCTTGTAAATCAGCTTTTGAATTCTGACTTCTTTTTTTTTAGTTTTAAGATTTGGAGAGGGCCTGAACAAGATACTCTACTGCCAAGAATGGAGTATCTACACAATTGAGCCTGCCATTCCTAATCTGGTTTGAGAATCAGAGGGCCTTCGAATGATCAGACTCAGAAATAACGTTAAAATTCATATTAAGTGAACAATGGTAGGGTGTTGTTGTTTTTTGTTGTATTGCTGTGCACACTGAATAAGAGCACCTATATGACAACTATCATTTTAATTCACAATGTTCTTGAATAATAACTAATAGTAAGACCAACATTCTAGATACATACCCTATATATTTATGCATACGTCTGGATATTTCAGTCAAAAGACCAACCCAAGAAATCTAAGTCAACTTATCCACAGGTGAACGTCAACCTTGTACCTGAAACCTTTCCAAAATAAGAAAGAACCATTTCCATATGTGAGTAGCATGGTAAAAGGCGAGAGCTTAGTGCATCCCAGGAGAATTTAAAAGAAGCACGAACTCCCTCTATAGTAGTGGTTCCCAACCTTTGGTCTTCCAGTTGCTTTGGATTCCAATTCCCAGAAATCCCAGCCAGTTTACTAGATGTGAGGAATTGTAGGAGCTCAGTACAGCCTGACTCCTCTGGAATTAAATAGAGTCTCAGATTATTTTTTTAATGTAGCGAAGAGCACTAATCTGCTTCTTGTGACCAATGTAACACCTGAGAAAAGGTTTTAAAGCCCCTCCCTCCATTCCAAAAGTGAGAGACAAAAAGAGTAAAATCAAGCAACGATTTATTTCTTCCAGCGCAATTCTTGAATTCCTGGCCATGGGGTCAGGCCTTTCAGTGAGTCAGCTGTGGGTGCTAAAGGCAACAGCACAAACATGGTTTTCCAATTTTCAGATGCCCCCTACTTGAACTAGGTCAAAGTTCAGCTGGGATTTGCTGCCCTAGTTTACTTAAGGTTAAACTGCCCATCTAGACAGCCTTGAAAAACAAACAAACAACCCAAGACCCAACAAGGATACATGACTCGTACAAAAATGTTTTCTTATTTGATGCTTCAGCTTAGTTATTTGTGCACGGAAACAATCACACTGGATAACCACTGGAGAAACGCTAATAAGGAACCAAGCAAAACTATCTACAAAAAACCCCCCAAAAACACCCCTTGTAATCGGTGCCTTACTAGGCATGTGATCTGACTGTTTTCCTAATTTAGTTTAGTATTGCTGGCAAAAGATAGAGACCTCATCTACACTGATCATTTAATGCGGTCTCAAATTAGTATTGAAGACAGTGGTTTTGCTGTGCAAATAATTATATAGAAAATCCTGGTCTGAGGTCTGGATGGTGAAGACATAAACCACAGAGAATGGATGCACATTAAGGGCTTCCTTTCATGCTCTTTTGTAGAAGTTTGTTGTCTAGCCACCGCAGTTTGAAGCTAACTTTGAATTGCATTAAATGCTCAGTGCAGATGATGCCAGAGACAATGAAACACATTTTACTATTTTCTAATTTAGTGATTTAAGCGGGATTATCTATTTATTTAATGTTGTAACAAATATGTTTTATGGTAGCTATACCTTGTTTTTCAGGAGCCCCTGGTGGCACAGTGGGTTAAACCACCGAGCTGCTGAACTTACTGTCCGAAAGGTCATCAGTTTGAATCTGGGGAGCAGGGTGAGCTCCAGCTGTTAGACTCAGCTGAAACTGCTTTCTTCTATTCAAAACTAACCTAAATGGTCATTGTAAATGTGTCCAAAATCAGGCTATATATATATAAGGTGTATAAGAAATACAAAGGATTTTGTGTTTAGACCTGGGTTCCATCTGTAAGATATCTTTACAGTATGTGCAAAGATGTCAAAATACGAAAAATAAAATCCAGAAATTCCTAGTTTCAAGAATTTCAAATAAGGGATATTCAATTTGTATTATAGGATGTGCTATCCAGAAAACTCCTGAACTATTGGACAGTGTGGAAGAGGCCAAATATGGAAAGGTCTAACAAACCATTAGCTGACTCTATCAGTCAACATATTCAGAAGGCAATTGTAAACATCTTTAAAATGTCACAATACAAAAACAAGATGTGAAAGAAGGAGGAATGCCTTTGTTCTGACAAGGAAGATTTAAAACATGAAAAATCCATTCAACTTTGTCTAAAGGGGAAAAAAAAATATCCCAAAGTAAACGTAAACAGGGATGGTTAGCCATAAACTGTTTTGTATTAACAAAGAAAAGACTTGTCAGTGTTTCCAACACTGGAAAAAGGCAATGCTGGAACATGTCTTGCAGTTGTCTAAATACTATGGCTATTATTACTTGGAAAATAAAAAATCCTCCTCTTTTCTTATCCTGTAATATAACACACATGCGTTTCAGAAGAACGTCTATGTTTCTGCAGCAGTATGTGGATCCATGTTTCCCTTGATAAAGGTTGAATGCAAGAACCCTATAGGTGGGTCCGTTAAATGTGTTTATCAAGTGTTTTGATATGGCCAATGGGCTTATCAATAAAACGTACTACATATAGATGGGTCCAACTTTATGATTCCTTATTATGTAAATGTGACTTGGCTAAGAAAAAGGGATGACGCCACTGGCACTGCCCACATGGTTCCTATGTTCACAGTTTTATCAAGCAGAAATTCTGATGCCACGGGGGCAACATAATTTGTAGCAGCTGAGATGCTACATAACAAGGCTAACTCATTTAAATCTGGATTATAACAGCTTCTTATGTTAAATGTCTTATTGCTGATTATGTAACCACAGGGAACTCTTTCAATGCAGGACCTCACCATTTGTAAAACTAAGTTTTGGTGGTGTTATAACGTCTCACTCATACTACTAACCATCAAGAAAGCTGTGGTTTATGTTCAAATTTCTAAAAGCAAAATAAATAAGCAAAGACTAATGCATTCCCAACAAACAGTTCATCGTATTGAACACAATTATCCAGATCAGATCACAACAACACCTTCACAAGAGATCCTCCAGCAAGTAAAGATACAAGTCAGTGATAAGTTCTGCTTTTCTGGAATATATTTCAGTGATACTAATTCATCTTGACTATCTTCTAGCCTATTTCTAGGCGCAAGTCCAAACACTGGTTTTAACCTTTAAAGTAATATCTGGTTTAATTATCCAAATTAACATTTGCTCTCAACATGAATATGTTTCCAATTAAGATTCAAATCTTACACATTTTAGGTAGTTGCCCAATAAAGCAAATGTCATACTTGTCTAGGATTCTTGAAACTGTTGACCCAATGTTGTGCATGCACATGGGAGTACACTTCCATGAACAGAATGGAATGGGCTTACAAGCAGATTTCCATATGCTTAAATGACTAACACAAAACATAATCTTAAATGACTAACACAATGACTTACACACATTCATCCCTTCCCTAAATGTTGCCAAACAACACTCAACCATGATGCGGGCTTGGTAAAAACTCTTTGCCTTATTACTGATAGAAAGAGACAAGCAAATAATATTTTATTACCTGGAAAGAGCTGATTCTCATGACACATTTAAACAGGTTGATAAATATATAATCATTAAGAAGTATAATTATACAAAGTAGTACAAATTATGCTATATTCATAAGAACCCTAACAAACATCTGAGAGATTCCATCTGAACATAAGGAAGAACTTCCTGACTGTGAGAGCCATTCAGCAGTGGAACTCTCTGCCCCGGAGTGTGGTGGATGCTCCCTCTTTGGAAGCTTTTAAACAGAGGCTGGATGGCCATCTGTCAGGGGTGCTTTGAATGCAATATTCCTGCTTCTTGGCAGGGGATTGGACTGGATGGCCCATGAGGTCTCTTCCAACTCTATGATTCCATGATTCTATGAGGAACCTTTCCCAGAACATATTGTGATTTAGCAAAGGCCCCTTCTCTGTTCCTTACTTGGGTGATATGCTTGTAAATATTTGATTGGAGTACTAGTACACACATTCAATCCAAACATGAGGTTTGAGATGATACCAACACATCCCACCTGCGCTGGCAGTCATGAAGGGATCTAAGTGTAGGACAGTGGCTCTCAACCTATGAGTCCCCAGATGTTTTGGTCTACAACTCCAAGTAATCCCAACCAGTTTACCAACTGTTAGGATTTCTGGGAGTTGAAGGCCAAAACATATGGGGACCCAAAGTTTGAGAACCATTTTGCTAGAATCTGGAGACCTAGAACTTGATGCTCTTCAATCAAGATCTTGTTGGGTAACTTATATTATAACTAACACCAGAGGAACAGTGCTTGAGAAAGGAGACAGACATAACTGTCCTCTGTGGGAGGGAAGGACGCCTTTTGCCTGTTTTTTTAATATCTGCTCTACAGAAAGATCATCTAAGAAGCATGAGTACAGGTGCATCTATTCTGCAGGATTAATGCAGGTTGACACTACTTTAATTGCTATGGCTCAATGCTTTGGAATCCTAGGAGTTGTAGTTTTACAAGGTTTAAACTATAAATCCCAGGATCTCTATAGCAATGAACCATGGTAATTAAAGTGGTATCAAATTACCGGTACATTAATTCTACAGTGTGATGTACCTTAGGACAATCATTTGTGAAAGGCATTTGTGTTTTGTTTTTACAGGTTTGTTTTTCAAAGGTGTTGGGACAAGCCAGATTTCCAAGAATTGTTGGTGTTGAGGATACCCTCCAGACAAAAGGCATGCACTGGATGCTGCAGCAGCCTTCCCCACCTGATAAAAATTAAGTCCACATTCTCTCTCACTGGATAACTCTGGAGAAAATGCTGTATGTTATACGAACTGGATTCCAACCTTAGGCTCACTCCATACTATACCTACATTACAACTGACAATGCAGAATAGATCCACAGTATTAGGTTCCACAGTCTTGTGCAGGTACTAAATGTTTTAGACAGACATCAACTGGGGGAGGTTTGTATGATCCCACTCCTTCTGTGTCCCACCTTTGGCAAGCTTTGCCTTGAAATATAGTCATCAGTCCACATTTGACTTTTCGGAATTCATAAATCTGATTAAATCAGGAATTTCTAGAGAAGTGTTATATTGTTTTAAAAAAATAAACAAAGATTTTTTTATTTGTGGGCTAATTGTATAGAAATTCTGTGCCATGCATGCCGACTGAAGGCCGCAACCACTTCCCGAAAGACAAGTTACACTTCATGTATCATTCTCACTTTTTCTTAAGTGTATTAAAAACTCTCAGTGCTACAGTCAAGATTCCTCAGCCTGAGCTCTGCCACATGCACAATTGAGGACTTTCTCACAGTGACAGAGATACTCCAAGTAGCTACTTCTGGTCAAAGGACATTTAGTATAATGCCAAGTTTTTAACTTTGTGTTTTTAAATACTTTATAACTGTACCTTCAATTTGCTTCTGACAAGATAAATAAATAAATAAAAATTCATTTTTAAGCAAAACAGCACATAAACCAATTCAAGCATTAAGGCGGCAGTATTTCTTTGGAAGGAATAGCTACAAATCCGAGAAAAGGTAGTGAAGTTGGAAAGACATCAAGCTGTCTTTTTTAAAAGAGTGCAGAACAACTGCCCAGATGAAGATTCAAAGCAGATTTTTGATGTGCCAAGATCCTGAAACCATCACTGGAACTCTTGAGTGTGACAGGAATATTTTGGCAGTACTTTTTGTACATAATTATAATTGCTTTTAAGTTTAAGAAGGAAGACTTGCTTCACTACCCAAACAAATTGCTTCACAGGTTAGGAAGTAGTTTGTTTATCCAAACAAGTATCCCTCATAAACACCAAGTGAGTGCACAAGCACAAAACACACACAGGAGAGGTTATGCAGAACACCTGCCATCTTTCATTTAGTTCCTCAGAAAAGATACAGACATGGAATCCAACATACTACATAAATCACATACTTGAAATACAGTTAAACCCTTAGCCACCCTATGACATGGCCATTAGCCAGCTAAACGCATTGCACAATTTACTGGGCAAGAGCCGTTGCGGCAATGGGCATCCTCTGGCTGGCCATGGCACCTGCAGGGGGGGGGGGCTTCTCCTGCCAAGAAGTTTCCCACCACTCTGCTAGCTGGCCTGTTGGTGGCAGGCCCCGCCTTGCTACTTGATTGGCTAGGGCTCACCACCATCTTCACCGACCAGCCTATTTAAGGCTGCCCCCGGCCACTGCAGACACTGTGTCTGCTTTTTCTGACCCATCCCACCCACCCTGCATAGTTCTTACATTTTTGGTTCCATGTTAACTTGGATCTGGCTTGTTTACCGCCCCCCCCCCCACCATCAGAAGCAGGGGGAGCATCCAATGGTTACCAGGGGTGTTAACATTAGCCTGGTTTTGTGCCAACTGCACTGTGGTGTGGAAAGTGGTATCGGTCAGCAGCGGACTGCCTGATCTCGATCCGGGACCCATGCATGGTGGCCAACCCTTGTTCCAGTAATCAACAAACAAGTTGTGGCAATTTATCTCCCAATTCGGTGTATGTGCCGCCTCTGGGCTGAGAGGGGTGGTATATAAATATAGCAAATAAATAAATAAATAATAAATCTGTCATCTTTGGTTCTGCCTGTGGGAGGTGTGTCGCCCATGCACACACAAATAGTACTGTTAGTTTGGAGGATCAGATAGATTTCCTTTTCTACACACTTTTTTAAAAGAAACATTCCAAACTATCAGGTTATAGGTAATACATTAGTCTTGAGAAGAAACCAGAGTCCATTCTAGGAATATTAGAACACTGTGAGTTTGGAGAGACCCAAAAGCATCCATTTGAAAGTTACATATAGGGCAGGTTTGAAAAATTATGCTTCCATCTGTTTAAATGCTTAGCGTGATACCTGATATACTCTTTGCCCTTAATGTCTTCAATTTTTTCTTCTCCCATAATCCAGAGCTGCAAAATCAATTCCGTCAGGAAGTATATATAACTTTGTCATGCTACAAACAGCAGAATACGATGAAAATGATCTAGCGAACCACTAAGCCCTACAAGGTCATTATAATGCAGAAAATCCATTTAACAGTTTTATGTGAATTGGTAAAGATTTCATGGACTCAAGAGTCTATGCATAAATGAATAAACTGGTGTCAAACAAGAAACCTGCCTTTTTTTTTTGTTAGAATGCAAACACTTCATCCCTCTCCCGCCACGGTAGGGCATATAAAGAATTCCTTTAGGAAATAGTTTCACCTTGAGTTTTCATTTGCCCAGCTGCTTTGCTCATTATGTTACTACCTTGTCAACAAAGGTAAATTCAGGGCTATTCAAATGGTACCACACACCTCGTTAAAAAAGGACACGTATCTATATCTTTAGTTGACTTAGATAGAACTTCATTCTCTGTCACGTCAGGAGCCCATAAAGAAATAATGCATCATTCATAAAAATGTTATAGCCATCCTAGAGACATTTTTAAAACAGGTATCCAAGATGTTATGCAACAACAATGGAGAATAAACAATTAGGTGTTTGCTCTTATTACTCAGTGCACAGCACATTAATTTTGTAAGGAAAAACTACTTTCATCAAGTGAATTTTAACACTAAAGGAAAGTGGGAGATTGGTATGAGATACTGCAAGAGCAATAAGGTTTGGTGTCTTCACATTGAAGCACTCTTCAGAGAAGCAACCAAATAATCTCCTTATTCTATCAGTTCTACCAACGTATTGTCGAAGGCTTTCATGGCTGGAATCACTCGGTTCTTGTGGGTTTTTTCGGGCTATATGGCCATGTTCTAGAGGCAGGAGAAATGCCTCTAGAACATGGCCATATAGCCCGAAAAAACCCACAAGAACTGAGTTCTACCAACGTTTTTTAAAATCCATCTTTCATTGAGCTATTACTTGTTGCTATCAAAGGAAAGTTAATATAAGGGTGAGTCACTATGTTTAAAGTAGATGGGCATTTAAAAGTTGTCTAATTTTTTTTTGGCTTGGAAACACTGCTGTGGTACAGGGAAGTAGCAACAGGGGGTAAAATAAGGGGACTGTCCCCCAATAACAGTTCTGCTGCCCTCACAAAATGTTCCTTCAGTCCCCATATTTCTAGCATTGCAAGGAATGAGACATTGAAAATTGTGCATGTCTTGAACTCATAATTACTGTGCTTGCATTTTCTTGGTAACTTTGCTTGGTTCCTTTCTTTGGATACCTAAACATTGCAACTCTAATTGTCAAAGCAGTGGTAGGAAGTATGGTTAGTGCAGGAGGAGATTTAAAATAACCCTGCAAATTCACCCCACACCCCACATATTCCTTATCAAAACCCCTCTTTGCAAAACAACAACAACAACAACTTGGGAAGTGTCCGACATGTGATCAAATTCAAAAGCCAGCACAGGGATCTTGTTTGCTGTGTACTAATCTTGTTGTGTATCAAATAATAATAATAATAATAATAATAATAATAATAATAATACATTTGGCTTCAACAGGTCTATCTCTCAAGTAAGAGTTTACAGGATTTGGACAGGCTAAATATGTCATTGAGTTAATGAGCAGTTCAAGTTATGCAAAGACAAGAATAGCTAAGGGGATGTCATTAAAAGCACAGTCTGGTTTCCCTCTATCCCCCGCCCTCAAATAATTTAAGCACTATCACTGAGACGTCAAGCATTTCATCAGTATCAAGCTAATTATGTTGTTACAGAGGTAATTTATTTGAATGCAAGGCGACACCCGAGTACAAGCAAGTTAGAAGAGGACGTCTCTATGGATTTTCATTGTCCATGAAAACTAGGGAACTGAAAAGGTCTTCCACACAACACTTGAAGTTTGGCATTAACTGCTGAGCTAGATTCCTAGACATTATTAATAAAACCAAGATTATATTGAACACACACACACACATAGACTGTGGTTCTCAACCTTTTGTCATCCAGATGTTCTCAAGCATGGTCAGAGATGCTGCGAGCTGAAATTCAAAGCATTTGATTGACTAAGAGCTGGAAGTCACTGCTTGAAACTATACATAGAATCCCCATATCTCTGGGGCACACCTTCCAAGACTCCCTGGGGATGCCTGAAACCATGGATAATAGCAAACCCTATATTTTGATTGTATGTATGCCAAAAGCATACAACAGAATAGCATTGGGGACCTTGAGAGATCCACAAACACTTTCATGAGAAAATATTTTTGGTCCGCAGGAAAGTGAAACTGTGCATATTGACTCTGTGGATAAGGGGACTACACTGTACTTGCAGTTAAGAAACAACTGTATAAAGCAGAGCTTCAAATGCTCATCTCCATCCTTACAGGAGAAACCAATAGGAAATACATGTGGAATGAATGAAAAAAGATATTTTTGTGAAAACACTATATTTGCTGTGGCAGTTGCTATTCCTCCAGCACACTCTCAGAGCTTAATGCCTTTCTTGGAGGCTACAACAGAAATGTATACTTCCTCTAACCCATCTGCACAAACTCAGTCACACCTATCCAGAATGAAAAACAAATGAGGACAGCTTTTAGTTTTGAAAGAAGGATAAAATCAACCCGGTTTGGAGGAGGGGGAGTTAAGCTTATCACTTCTACCAGGTTATGCATAACCTCCTGAAAAGTCCTCTTAGGGCCTTACACACAGAATATCAAGGCAGAATAACCTTGAACTGGGTTATCTGAGTCCACATTGCCATATATTCCAGTTCAAGGCAGATAAGGTGGGATTTAATTCAGCTGTATGGAAGGGGCCTTACTGAACAAAAGCTACACTACAATAGATGGAATGGCCCACATTTTGCCCTGAAATCACACTTGGAAGTGATCAGAAGTTGGAAACAACTGAAACCACAACTACTAGGAGTAATGGATACCAGTTTGTGAATACCTGGAGTTATTTATATATATTTTTTTTTTGCTCATTTTAGAGGTATTTGGTGGCTGCAATTGGGGCCTGGTAGCCACAAATGGCTTACGTCTCCACTTTCTGCACTCATGTGTTGCACAGCTATAGCATAAATGCCATTGTTTCAGGTGTACAACAATTTTACGTATGTCGAAGAATCAAGGCCGTACACAAGATCTGAGGTTTTAAAGTGCAGCACTAGCTTACATGGCAGGATATAAATTTCTTGCATGTCCAGAGTCCCAACCCAAAAGGGTGGCTTGTGGTTTTGCAGACTCTAGTGTAGATTTTTTTGTCTCAATTGATAGGAGCAAAAGAAAACCTCTTCCTTCCCTCTCATTTTGTCTGGTCTGGAGTTCCTCCTTCTGCTCTCAAACATACATGTGTTCTATAGGGAGGAGTTTGTGCACCTTCACTCCCCATTCATTCCATCTCCCAAAATGGGCCCTTTTCTTGTTTTAGAAGAAGAATAGAGGGGTGGGGGGTTGGGGAGGAGAAAACTCTGCAGCTTAGTGGCAGAACATATGTTTTACATAGTGTATATTTCCATTTCCAATCTGTTTAAAACTCTATGGTAGGATTCCATTTAACTCCAAAACTCTGGGTTCTGCTACAGACCGTGGTGGGAAAAATACTTTTTAGAATATAATAGTTTTCATTTAGAGAAATAATTCAAGGGTTTCTTCAGAATAAAATATGTAGAGAAAGGTTGCTCTAAGTAGCAGGCCTGACCTACCTGCGGCCCTCCAGCTGTTTTGGCCAACTCGGTAGCCCTAGCCAGCTTGTCCAATGGCCAGGAATTCTGGTAGTTGGAAACCCAAACAGCTGGGATGAAATCTGCCCATGCCTGCTCTGCAGGGACTGGCGTATATATCATCAAATTATTAGCTGGCATCATAGAGTGGCATATAAGTACATACAGGTTGAGTATCCCTTATCTGAAATGCTTGGGACCAGAGGTGTTCCATATTTTGGAGTTTTTTTGGGGGGGGGGGAGCACTAGCAGTCAACCAGTGTTCACAGTGCAGGGTCATTAGTCCAATATGATGCAAGGCAGCTGGCCAAATCCTTTTGTGGAAGACAAAAAAATTGCTACAACCTACTAATAGGGAGTATCCTTGATACAAAACAGAAACAGCGAGTATCCTTTATCCAAAACGCATACATAATGAGGTATCTTGGAGGTGGGACCCACATCTAAATATGAAATTCATTTATATTTTATATACATGTTGTATACATTGCCTGAGAGTAATTTTATACAAAACTGCTTTAACAACTGTGTGTATGAAACAAAGTTTATCTACACATAACTATCAGAAAGCAAAGAACGACCAGAAAGCTACCTCAGCCACAATGTAGACGATTTTGGAGGACAGTAGACTCACTTAACTAGCACCCATGCAGATTGGTAAATGCTGGATAAATGTAGTTTCTGGTTGCTTAACAGTTACCATTAAAATAGGCGCAAGTAACACAATACCCCACACTATGCCATATTATAAAGTCTGTACAAGCAGCCCCTAAATTACAAGATAGGTTCAGGAGGTTTGTGCTTAAACTGAATTTGTCTGTAAGTCAGAACAGGAATATTTATAACTCCAGCCCCTCCCCCCCCCCTCTCTAAAAGGTTTGAATAGCAAAGGAAAGTATTAATATCACAGTGGTGTTTCTTTTGATGTCTTTGCCCCTGTTCAGAAAATTTCACCTCACTTTCTGTCCCCGTGACAATTGGATTTTGGAAAAAATGGCTCGTTGTGGAAACAGGGATTGGTGATAAATCTTCAGTAGAGGCACTTTCCCCCCATTATTATTCTTACAGGAGTGAATTTCCTTTATGGGTAGATTTCTCTCACTTCCTGTTCTCTCACAATTTAACTATGAGTTGTCTGTAAGTCGGATTTTGTAACTCATTTGTATTGATAGTAATATTGAACACTCCCCCTGAAGACAGAGGTCCAAAGTTAGGGGTCCTCCTGTACTCAGCATTTAAACCTGGAAGCCCAGGTACATGCAGTAGCCAGGAGTGTGTTTGCACATTCAAAATTTGTGCGCCAACTGTGCCCATTCCTCGAGAAGCCAGATCTGGCCATTGTGGTCCATGCCTTAGTTACATCCTTCCTGAATTACTGTAATGTGCTCTACATGGGGCTGCCTCTGAAGAGTGCTTGGAAACTTCAGCTGGTCCAAAGAGCTGCAGCCAGGTTGCTCACTGAGGCTGGCTACAGGGTGTGGACAACCCCGCTGTTGCAGCAGCTCCAATGGCTGCCAGTTTGTTACTGGGCAAAATTCAAAGTGCTGGTTATGACCTTTAAAGCCCTAGACGGTTCTGGTCCAGGCTATTTGGCTAACTGCATCCACTTATACAAATCTACCCGGGGCCCTTCTCTCAGCTCCATGCTCATCTCAAGCTCTGTTGGTGGGAATGAGAGAGCTGGCCTTCCTTCTTGTTGGCTGCCCCTCGACTCTGGAACTCTCTTCTTCCCGGGGAAGCCAGAATGGCCAGCTCCCTGCTGTCCTTCTGGTAGCAGGCTGAAACCTTTTAATTCAGGCAGCCTTTTAAATATGAAAGTTTTGAAGATCTAGTCAGGAGCTGCTATTTTTTTTTGATGGATTTTAATTGTGATTTTTGCAGTGCTGTGTGTGTTCAATTCTGTTTTAATGTTTGCATATTTGTATATTTTAAATGGTGCACTAATATTTGGGGCCCCCGGTGACACAGTGCATTAAACCGCTGAACTGCTGAACTTGCTGACTGAAAGGTCAGCGGTTAAAATCCGGAGAGCGGTGTGAGCTCCTGCTGTTAGGCTCAGCTTCTGCCAACCTAAGCCATTCGAAAACATGCAAATGTGAGTAGATCAATAGGTACCACTTCTTCGGGAAGGTAACGGTTAAACCTTTACCTTTACTAATAATAAATAATAAAAATGTTCACCTCTCTCTGTGGTCCTCTATTTCCATACAGCTCTCTATTTATTTATTTGCAATATTTGTATACCACCCTTCTCAACCCCCAAGGGGACTCAGGGCAGTTCACAGTGTTGGCAACAATTCAATGCCATTGATAAAAACAGTATAAAACATTGACCCTTCCCTAATAAAACATTAAACACATCACATAAAACAACATCACCTACCACACAGAGACATAGCCACTGTAAACAGTCCTGGGTCATTGCACTTTCAACTTTCTCTTTAACTTCAAATATTCCTATGATGGGCCGAACGCTTGGTTCCACAGCCAGGTCTTTAGATGTCTCCTAAAGGTCAGGAGGGAGGGGGCCAACCTGATCTCACTCAGGAGGGAGTTCCACAGACATGGGGCCACCACTGAGAAGGCCCTGTCCCTCGTCCCCACCAGCCGTACCTGTGAGGCTGGAGGCGTTGAGAGCTGGACCTCCCTGGAAGATCTTAATCTACGAACTGGTTCATAAAGGGAGATATGTTCGGGTAGGTAAGCTGGACCAGAGCTGTGTAGGGCTTTATAGGCTAAAACCAGCACTTCAAATCATGCTCGATAGCTAATAAGCAGTCAATGGAGTTGCAGCAACAAGCGGGTTCTCTGCTCCCTGTGCGACGCCCCAGTTAACAACATGGCTGCAGCAAGTTGGACTATTTGCAGCTTCCAAACAGTCTTCGAAGGTAACCCCATGTAGAGTGCATTGCAGTAGTCTAGACAGGATGTAACAAGAGCATGGACTATTGTGTCTAGGTCAAACTTCCCAAGGTACGGGCGCAGTTGGCGCACAAGTTGTGTGAACGCCCCTGGGGGTTCCAGGCTCAGCGATGAGTCCAGGAGGACTCCTGATGATAGTATGATAGCTGGATCCGGAAGCTCTGAGCGTTATGCACATTCCACAACGGCGGTTGTGAATAAGGGAAGGGGAGAGTGGCACACTGAGGGCGGGAATAGACTTCATAGTTGCATTTGGTGGAAGGATAGAAAGGAAGGAAGAGTTAGGGTTAGGGTTTGGGGTAGGGTAAGGGTTAGGGTTTGGGTTAGGATTGGGGTTAACGGTTAGTCTTAGGGTAAAGGCTATGGTTTAGGTTAGGGTTTTACCATTAAATAACTCTTACATTCCTTTTATAATATTGCGTTGCGCAAACAGCGCTCCTGAAGGAGCAAAACAGAAACAGCGTAACACTCAGAGCTTCCGGACCTAGCTTTCACACTATTACCGGAGTCCCAAACTGCGAACCACACTGAACAGGATTATATGGTAGTGTGGACTCAGCTCAAAGCAGATATTGTGGGATTTTCTGGGTTCTATGGCTGTGTGGAAGAGTTATCAGATAACCCAGTTCCAAGCAAATATTGTGATTGTCTGCCTTGATATTCTGGGTTCTATGACTGTGTGGAAGAGCCCTCAGATAACCCAGTTTCAAGCAGATATTGTTGGGATTGTCTGCCTTGATATTTTGGGTTCTATGGCTGTGTGGAAGGGCTCTGACGCGCTCTCTCAGCCTCGGAGGGAGGCCCACAGGGGTTGACATCACAATGGGCCCCGCCCCTTCGCAACACACACACACACTTTGAGGCGGGTCTTGGAGCCCCCCTCCCTCTCTCCCTGCGCACGTCAATCAATCCTCACCTGCTGCTGCTGCAGGAGGCGCTGGGTATGATTCCCCGCCGCCGCCTCCTTGTCGCCCTCCTCTGTGGCGCTGCTGCGGAGGACGGTGATGTGGAGCGTGAGCAGGAGGAGCCCCAGGAGGAGCAGCAGCTCGGCCGCCAGGCGCACCATCCTCCGGCAGCGGGCGGCTTTAGGGCTCCGCGGAGGAGGAGGCGGAGGGGAGGCAGCAACTGGGACGGGAAGGAGAGGCGGAGGAGGAGCCACCTCGGCCGCAACGTCTAGCCGAGCAGGAGCTGGATCGAGCGGCCCGTCCGAAGAAGAGGAAGAAGAGGAGGAGGAGGGGGAGCCGCTGCAGCCAGCCTCCCCTCCGCCTCTGCTGCTGTTGCAGGCCGGAGGAGCCACTTCGGGAGGCGGGGAGGGGGCTTCCGAGGAGGAGGAGGAGGAGGAGAGAGAGCAACGGGGGCGCCCGCCCGACGGCAGCAGCAGCAGGGCCGTGGCCGCGGGCGGAGGGGTGAGCTGCGGATGCGGCGTCCTTGGCAAGCCCGGGGCGCCCTCATAGGGTCAGAAGGGACGCCCCCTCGGGGAGTGGAGTCTCGTGCCTCATCCAGGGAAGGGGGATAGAGCACAGGGCGCGCGCCCTTTCCTCCCGGGGGAAAAAAAACACAGGGCGCGCGCCTCTTCCTCCTCGCTTCCAGGGAAGAAGAATTGAAAGGCGCGTGCCTGCCTGCCGCCTCGCGCGCGCTCTGCTCCTTCTTCTCAAATCCTCTTTTTTTGAGCGAGGCGCGCGCGCCACAAGCGGCTCCCAGGCCCTCCTTCAGCCCATGAGAGGACTGTCGTTGCCCATAGGCTCCAGTGTCAAAAAAAGAGAGACCCAAAGCCCCTCAGGCTTGGTCCCAAAGCCCTTCTTCAGTGCGCTCCCAAGCAACAGGTCCTGAGGAAGTCGAGGAAGAAGAGCGCCCACTGCTTTCCCTTCAGCGCCTCCTCTCGTCTTCCTCGCGCCTGTCCCCGGCTTTATATACTCGCGCTCTTCACCTCCTCCCCCCCCCCCCCCGCTCCGCCGCCGCCTCCCAGGGTTTACTTCTCATCTCGTCACCGCGGCGCTTCTCCCACACACGACCTCTTCCCGCCCCCCGCGCGCCAGGCTTTGATTCCCTTTGGCTAACTTATTACCACCTCATCACATTGGGAGCGGGAAGCATCGCTGACCGACCTTTTAAGACAGTGGATCCCAACTTTTTTTTACCACTTTGACCAGCGACCACTCTCCAACAATAGTACCAAAACAAACAAATAAAAAACATGCAAAGCAGGTGAACATAGCATTGAATGAAACGTTCAGAATAATCATAGGATGTCTGTAACCTACACCCAGGGGCGGCTCATCCATTACGCGAAGTAAGCGGTCGCAGAACACTTTTTTTTGCCAAGGGCGCAGAGGCGCCTCCGTAAATGCCCCTTGACCACCACTTGAGGAGCACCCCCTCCACTCACAACAGCCCTAGCAGTCTGGGGGGAGCCTCGGCTTTCTTGCCTTACTGCCTGGCGATCCTCTTCCCAAAGGGGCCAGGGCCCTTGAGCCTCGCCTAGCCCCTCTTATTCCTGCTCCACTCAGCCACCAGATGCGCCAGCAGAGCCGGTGCTCAATCGTTCTCTGCGTTCGATCCCTTCCCCATGACCGGCTCCCTTTCCTGATCCCCTGGCGCTCCACCCGCCTCCTCTCCTCTCCCCAATCCACGGGTGGGCCAAGGGGTGGAGCCACCTGGCCCGCTTCGGGTCCAGAGGCCTGTCTGAAGACCCCAGCATGCGCACCAAAAGTCACCTCTTCTCCTGACTTTCTCTTCAGCCATTGGGTTGGAACCTGCCAGGATAGCCATTCTTATCGCACCAATCCTTTTTGTAAGCACTTTCAGTAAACTGAAAGCATGTCAGTTAAAGCACATCAGCTCAGACATAACTCCTCCCAAACCATACATTGCCTCTCTCTGACTATGCTGCTTCTGCCCTTTGTAGGTTTTTTTTTTCTGGAGGAATTGAGCAATTCCCAGAGTTTGCAATCTTGCAAGACAGGCTTTGTCTCTGTGCAAATGCACAGTTAATTACTTCTACATTTGCAAAGTACACAAGCACTGTGCCTACAAACACTTAAGATATTAATTCAAGGTATAGATGCAGTTCATCATCTCAAGCCTTTTCCATATTTTGTGTAATCTGCATGGAGGAAGGGTACTTGATGTACAAGCCTTGTTTTGGGATGCAGGGGCCAGTACAAGTAGGGACTTCTGCAAAACAGAGTTGGGAAGTCTTGCAAACATGGAAATGCTTAACCAGCAAAGGAAATTCCTATCAGTGCCTGGAATTATCTGTGAATTTACAGTTAATTGAATTATAATAGAATGATAGCATAATAGAGTTGAAAGAGACCACATGGGCCATCTAGTCCAACCCCCTGCCATGCAGCAAAAGCACAATCAAAGTACCTCTGACAGATGACCATTTAGCTTCTGTTTAAAAGCTTCCAAGGAAGGACCCTCCACTACACCTAAGCCAGAGTTCACTGTTGAACAGCTCATACTGTCAGGAAGTTCTTTCTAATGGTCAAGTGGAATATCTTTTCCTGTCACTTGAACCCATTGCTCAGAGTCCAAGTTTCCAGGGCAGCAAAAAACAAGCCTGCTCCCCATTCCTTATGACACCCTTTCACATATGTATACATGGCTATCATGTCTCCTCTCAATCTTCTCTTCTGCAGGCTAAATTGGCACTGTTCTTTAAGCCGCTCCTCATAGGGATTTATTGTCTCCAGACCTTTGATCATTTTAGTTGCCCTCCTCCGAACACCTTCCAGCTTATCAATATCCTTCTTGAATTGTGGTGCCCAGAATGGGCACAGTATTCCAGGTGAGGTGTAACCAAAGCAAAATATGGAGGCACCATGACTTCCCTTGACACTATACTCCTTTTGATGCACTCAAAATCCCATTTTAAGCATCTGCATCTCACTGTTGGCTCATGTTCAACTTGTTTTCCACAAAGACTCCAAGATCTTTTTCACATGGACTGTTGTCAAGCCAGGTGTCATCCATTCTGTATTTTTGCATTTCATTTTTCCTGGAAATTTTGTTAATCGTGAGTTTTGGATTTGGATTATACTGTATTGCATTCTATTATGTGTATGTTTTTTTTAATGGTGTGTTTTTATATATGTATTGTATGCATTTTATGCGATATGTTTTGACTTGGTTGTACCCCACTTTGAGCCACTAGGAGAGGTGGATAGCCAATAAAATGTATTATTATTATTATTATTATTATTATTATTATTATTATATGATAGGAATATAGGAATCATGTTGCTGGCTCAAATGTCTGCTTCATTCATGAGGGAGGGAAAGTGTATTTGAAGGTGAGGAAAGGAGCTGAACCCTTCCTCATTACAAATTGGCTGCATTACTTCCCTGAAGATTGTCGTTACATGCATGTTTCCCAAAGTTGTACCACTGGGGTTTTAAGTGGAAGACTTTGAGGCTGCTGCGTCATGAAAGCAGCGTGTTCACCTGGAAAAAACCCATAAGATTTAAATCAGTGAGCCTTAATTCTGAGTAAACATGACTAAGATTAGGCTGCATGGGTATGAATGGTGTTGACACTGTAGCTATCAAACACAGTACAATTTTTTTCAATCCTTTGGATGTCAGTAGTAGAACTTAACTGCACTATGGTACATAAGACATGTAAAGCACTGATCACAGTCATTGTAATATTCCATTGAGAAGTTTGATTTTGAGAAGCTTTAAAAAAGATTTTTTTTAATGACCATGATTTGCCTATATAGATCCATGTAAATAATCTTGCACTAAAAAGTTAGAGTTGGGTGATTTTGCTACATTTTATAACTGAACCATATGAAATCTCTGAATTCTGTTTATTACAAAGCATATCTTTATTCTGCTCATTCACAGTAATGGAAACCTGAATTGTACATAAACCTTGTTGAATAAAGGTAAGTCTTTATATGTGACTATTTATATAGGTATTTAAGTTATATTTTGTGTTCTGATGCCTGTCCACAGATGTAAATATGTTCCAGAATAATGTGAATAATTAATATATTCATAGAATATGAATAGATTCACAAAATACTACACTTGAAACCTGAATTTCTGCTGTCTGGTCAGTTGAACTACCAGTATTCCAGCAAATTAAGTTTATGTCAAGAAAGCTTAGTTCCTATTCTGCAAAAGGAGGTGTGACATACAGGGGCAGCTCAACCCATTACACAAAGTAAGCATTTGCAATATAGTTGATTTTGCCCAGGGGCTCTCTTGAGGCGCTCTTGGGGGGAAATAGACCTTGACATATGCGAGTTGTAGTTACTGGGATGTATAGTTCACCTACAATCAAAGAGCATTCTGAACTCCACCAATGATGGAATTGAACCAAATATGGCACACAGAACTCCCATGACGAACAGAAAATATATATCAGTGATTGGTTGTGGGGGATACTGTTTGCTTACCATTGAAAATTACCTAGGGCCGCCTCTGGTGACATATTTACAGGAGGTGTTCTTCTTTCCTTCTTTCCTTCCTTCTTTCCTTCCTTCTTTCCTTCCTTCTTTCCTTCCTTCCTTCCTTCCTTCCTTCCTTCCTTCCTTCCTTCTACCTTTAACTTGCATGTGAGGAAATATCTAGGGGAACTCCAGCTAGTGAATGTACATGTAAATATGGAGCCAATCAGCTGGTTCAAATGTCAGCAGAAGATAATATATTTGAAGAAGATATATTTTAAGAATCGTGCACTTTAATTATATACTCACTTACTGATTTCATGTGCATGTGCTTTCATGGTTCTTTTCAAATTATGGTGACTCCTATGAATTTTATAGGCTTTCTTTCGTTTCTGTCCATGTTCATGTGTGCCTTCGTTTATATCCAATACATGTACATAATGTCATAGGCTTTAGAGCATGGACTAGCATAAGCTCATGCAATGAAATAAGTGGCAACACCTGAATTTAGTAATATAATTCTCCAAAGTGATTTTGTGAAGGTGCAAAATAGCTATACTTTAGCCATTAAATATACCTGAGCTGCAAACCACAGTAACCTATGCCAAATAAAACTTGTTAACCTTCAAGATGCCCCAATTTTTTTTTGTTTTCACTATACTATGAAAAAGTTCTCGGTATCGACATTTTCTAGCTTTTTTAAGGGCTGGAGTTGTAAAATATGGATGGCAGGAGATGTGAGTTATTAGAGAAAACAGAACTTGGTGTATGTTATGCTTTATTTTAAGGCTACAAATTGGTAGCTAGAATGGTGGAAAGATCATAATATCTACCAGCTTAAGTGACAGCATGGTGAAGGAAAAAAAAACCCTCACACATACGATCTACAGCTGGTTTCTGGGTAATGTAAGTTCACCATGATCTTATGAATAAAACAAACAAACAAAAAAAGACACATCTTTAAGCCATCTGAGGCAGGCTTGCATTTGGCATGCATTTCCGGATGCAGTATTTACTTTTATGTGTCAAGATGTTGTGCAATGACAATAAAGGACTGGAGAACACCACTGTTGGCAGTAAAGAGCTGGCAGTTTGAATCTGGATTCTCTTATTCTAGGAAAAATGTATGAGTTCATATTGTTTCAGAAGTATTATTGTGTTTTTTTAAAAAGAGATTTCTTGTAGATAGAGTGCCAGCGGGATTGCGAGAGTGAGGAGAAATGGAAAAATACTTAGGCAACGGGAAACAGTATAAACAGTACAAAAAATTGTTCTGCTGCCTTTTGGGTAGCCCACACATGGTGGCTTTTGAGTAGGAATCAAAAGCCACACACATGATGAGTTCATTGACCCAAACCGATGGACCAAAGATCATTGTGTCAGGGAGTTGTGCCCCTTTCCTCTGCAAAAAAGCCAAGCAAAAATAAAACTAACCTCAAAACCAAAACAAAGAGAGCTGGTAAAAGACTCTCTTGGCTTTGGTTTAGCTCATTCTTTGTGGTTGCAATCTGTCTGCACTACACTTAAATGAGGGTATTGGATTAAAGTAGATCTTGCGGAGAATACCAGGTTTCAAGATGCTGGTGGATTTCAGTGGGAGACTGGTGCAAGGAGAAAGGATTACATCTCCCCTAGTGCTGTGGTCTTGAGCTGGATTGGCTTTCCCCCAGCTGGCGTCGGTTCATCTTTCTAAAAGAAGAGAATACCAAGCACAAGATTCATCAGTATGTTTTACTAGGCCTGTTTGATCAAGAAAAAATTTGTTTCTAAATTCGATTCTTAATTGGGGTGTTTTTTTGTTTCGATATTAAAAATATTTACAAAACTTTCCAAAAAAATGTTTTGTTATTTACGAATTTTCGTAAATATTTTACAAAACATTTTAGAAAAAAAATTTTTCTTGATCAAACAGGCTAAGTGTGAATGTTGCAGTAATGATTAGCATTGAATGGCTTTCTCCCACCCTGGACATTCCATAGTATTAGATGATATATATTAACTCACCATTTGCCTAGTTTCCAACAGACCTCTGAGGATGCCTGCCATAGATGTGGGCAAAATGTCAGGAGAGAATGCTTCTGGAACATGGTCATACAGCCCTGAAAAGTTACACATTAAAGCCGGATGGCGCGCGGAGGCCGCTTGTGAGCGCGCGCGCGCCATCCAATGGGCTCCGGCTCCTGCGCCCCCCTCCTCCTCCTCCTCCTCCTCCCATCTGGGAGGAGGAGGAAGAGGAGGAGGAGGAGGGGGGCGCAGAAGCCGGAACCCATTGGATGGCGCGCGCGCGCTCACAAGCGGCCTCCGCGCGCCATCCGGCTCTGGCTCCTGCGCCCCCCTCCTCCTCCTCCTCCTCGAGGCAAAGCCCATCCCTGCCCACAGATGCCGGCATTTAATGTTTGTCTCCAGCACATCCCTGAGGTTAATGTGAGCCAACAGTCTGGAATGGGAGGAGTAAACCGTCGCACGCAGAGGCACCCACACCTGCCCAGCCAGCAAAACGCCAGGGCCAAGAGTCAGAACGGATCAGCTTTTCTGGGTGAGAAAGGAACAGGTTGGAAGGGCTTTGCCGGCCATCTCTGCGGAGCCAAGAGGTCAGCTGCCTCTGCTGCTTATTCCTCAAGAGCGACGAGGCAAGGATGGGACGCAGCCCTGGGTTGCTGCAGAGGCAGATCCTGGCCCCTCTTGTTGGCCACTGCAGCCTTAAAGGGGCTGCAAGTCTCGCGCTCTTTCCGAAGAGCCAAAACTAGGCATTCTTTGGGGAATCTGCCTCGAGGAGGAGGAGGAGGAGGGGGGCGCAGGAGCCAGAGCCGGATGGCGCGCGGAGGCCGCTTGTGAGCGCGCGCGCGCCATCCAATGGGTTCCGGCTTCTGTGCCCCCCTCCTCCTCCTCCTCCTCCTCCTCCTCCTCCTCCTCCTCCCAGATGGCTTCTGCCACGGTGCACTGCTGGGGTGCTTGGGAGCGCCGGATTGGCTCCCAGGCACCACTGCAGCACCACTCAGCAGCAGCCTCCATGCCATTAACGAGCGGAGCTTCAGCTCGTAAAATACATGGGGCTGCTGCTTCGATATTTTTAAACCCTTCCGGGTTTAAAAATATGTTTTGATATCGCTTCGGATATGCAAGAAAAAACGATTTTAATACGAAATAACGAATTAACGAAACGAAACCGACAGGCCTATGTTTTACATCACATTTAGTCTGATTTGCAAATTGATAGGATTAAACTAAGGTACATGCGTACACTTTTTTGTGTGCACTATTATCTGGCATGCTAGTTATACTTTGCCAGGGTGTTGTTTCTTAACTCTCAATGCCAGTTAACACCTGATGCATTCCTCATAAAATAAAACAAGCACATAATCAAAACAAGGTCATTGTCAAATAAATAAGCTACAGTATGGAGGCCCATGCTACTCAAAACTGTGTGTGTAGGTGACAAATACACTCCACATACAAACAAGAAGGAGACCAAATAATAATAAATTATTTGGAGGAAAAGAACATAACTTTGATTACAGCTGCAGATTGGGTTGACTTGCACATGGGTCTGAATCCAGAGCTGTTTACTGATGAGCCCTCTGATCCTTCCCAGTACCATATCTAATAGAAATGGCCTGAGAAGTCCTGCTGGGCCACCCTAGCCAAGGTCTTTCAGCTAACAGGGAAGTGTGCAAAGTGCCTGCCCCTCCACTTGGGCAAGATCTTCACCCACACTGCCCGGCTCTCCTCCTGGGACCTTCTACTAAACCAGTGCCAAGTACACTGGTCATTCATGGATCCATGACCTATACCAACTATCCATACAAAGTCATGACAATTATGAATGACCTCCAGGGAATATGAAGAATAGATAGACTGAAGCTCAGAGCACAAGCTCCCCTTTAAATAATGAATTTCCTGACCAGGGAGGAATCCCCAACTGGATCTTTCCAGCTGGGTAAGCTTCCTTGCCATGAGCAAGCTACATGCTGCTTCAATCCCACTGGCTGGATGGCCAGGCATCTAACCAGTGTTGTTTATTTTCAAGCCAGCAAGGCTCAGTGTAAACAATATGAGGCAATAGACACATAGCCTATTGGCTTTGCTTTCTTTCCAACCTTCAATCTATATACTCCAGTACACCGATTTTGCATGAATGGTGAATGTATGGGTGCAAGTCACTGTCAGTCTGTTGTAAGCTTCCAAGGAAGAAAGAAACATTTGTAGTTGACACTTGGAGGAAAATCAGTCACAAAATGCAGTAGATTATCTGGTCTTAGATGCAGATTCAGATCCTATACAGGCATTGAAGCTTGTTTGCCGGACCAATCCTTTTCAGCCCAAACGGCAGGATTAAAAGATTCAGCTAGAAGAAGTTTTCAGATGGAGCCTGCGCAGGCGCAGATACTCCATATGTGCAGATTCACAGAGTACCACTCAAAGAAACATGGTTACAGGTAAGCAATCTGACCTTTATAAGATTCCTTGATTGCACTTTAACTGCCATGGCTGCATCCTATGGAATTAAAGAGTTTGTAATTTTACGAGGTACTGGAGCTTTCTGGATAAGAATTCCAAAACTACGTATCTCAAGGATTCCTAGGGTGAAATCACATTAATTTATTGCAAGATGTAGGCAAACCAGCATTGTGGCTGGATTGCCACCTTTGACTCCTATTACCATGTGCAAGTATGGGAAGCATGATAGTGGGGCATGAAGAGGCACAATTGTGCTAATGAAGAAACATGCAATATTAGGAATGCCCAATACAGCATATGTCCACTATTCTCAATTGGGTGACTGTAATGGAAAAGTGGGTTGGTGTAAAAAAGTCTATGGTTTTTAATGTGAAATCATGTTGCTATAATTCTGTCTTGTTCAGAATATGGCATTTCACTAAGCAGGAAGTGTACAGATGGAAAGCCGGCTTGGTTTAAATTTCCTCCCCATCCATCTTGATCTTGCATGCAAGTTGACAATATGAAGGAATGGCTTCTGTGTTGTCACTTGGAAATACGAAGCAAGTTCTCACTGCAGTCATATACCATAGAAGTCTTTCACTCCACTTTTCCATTTTGTTTTGCATAATATGTTTAGCAGGTCTAAGATAGCGAAGGTTTTCCCTCTTCTGCAGAGTAGCTATTTGTAATGGATTTAGAAGTGACTCTTGAGCTGAATGCTTATCTTTTGTTCTCCCTCTTTCCCAAATGAAGAGTAGGAAAATGGATTTGGACCCTAGCCCTGAGACAAGAAGGATGATGAAAGTATGTATTGTTGTTGACACTACAACTCTTGTTTATTTTTCTTCTTCTTCTGTGATTACTTAAGACTATGACTCATTTAGCTGAGTGGAACAGAGACATCCAAAACATATGGATAAGTGGATGCTTGGATAAACTGATTATGTACACTTAAGTTACACTTAAACAAGGTACCTTGGGTTTAACGTTATTTGTAGTACAACAGAGAGCCAAGCTACACAATTAAGACAAATGGAAAGCAGTCCATAAAAGTTGTTTCAAGGGAACTGAAAAGATGTTTCTGGAACTGTACAAGGGAAAAAACAGCCACATTTTATCTTCTCTGCAAATCCAGCTTGTATTTCATGGGAAAGAAACTGCTGAATGGATCCAAGATGGTTAAAGTGTTACAAGCCAAGTGATTTTCAGTAATTTCTTTTATAGGAAGATGAAAATAAAGCATGTCTAAATTCTGTTAAAAGGAATTGGAATCATGGTGGTATATTAGTGAATTCTCACGTTCAATTATGATTTGCCATTAATAATGCCCCATGCGCTTATTCTCATTCTCAATGATCTCTCTTCATGTGTTATGGGCATCTGCTACAAAAATATGAGGGAAATACAAAATGGTGGAAATGTGAATGATAATAATGAATAACTTAGCAATACATTGATTACAATGTCATACTAGTGCTTTAAAAATATCACTTCTTGAAACTATTGATAATTAAGTTGTCATAAGATCAAAACTTCATTAAGTCAGTCAATCAAATCAGTATTCTTTTTATTATAGTAGTATTCCTATAAGAGAACACAGCCGAATTTATTCATCTTTCGAGATACTAATTTTACCTTGCCTAACCCCTAAGAAGCAAGCCAACTTTGAACTTTCAATCAATGACCAATGCTTCTAACAACCCCACAACGTTATAGATGATATTCTTCTATTTTCCCAATGATGGAATATATAAAATAATAGATAAATTCCATATCTAATTCTTAATCTTGTTGTTTCAGCTACTCAACATGACTACTCTACATCAAGAGGGATGATAATAATACACTTTATTTCTATTCCGTCCTTCTCTCATAAGGGACTTAGAGCAGATTACAGCATTTACATACATAGGCAAACATTAAATGCCTTTACAATCATATTCAGTGAGACAGACAAACACAAACAAAGGCAGAGGCTTCACCTTTCATTTCTGGCTTCTGGAGGTGGTGGTGATCTTTGGCTCTGGGGATATGTTTTTCTCCATTTTCAAGCCGAGGAGCCTGAGATGTCACCTCCTGGTTGTGTGGCTGGCAAGACTGCTTGGAGAGTCTCTTTGTCTTTTCCCGCCAAAGCGATATCTATCTACTCACATTTGCATGTTTTCGAACTGCTATGTTGGCAGGAGCTGGGGCTTACAGATGGGAGCTCACCCTGTTTCATGCATTCGAATTGCCAACCTTTAGGTCAGCAGTTCAGTAGTACAAGGGTTTAACCCATTGCGCTATCCCCCTTTAACCAGCTCTTGGGTTCTCATTTTTTTTTAAATCAGCATTAAAAGCCAAAACAACCACATTAACACTGTGCAATATCCATGCATCACACCTGTCCTTGTCAACAACTGCTTAACAAGCATACAAAAAACATGTTTAGATCCTCTGTCATGTAGAATAGACATTTTGATGTAGTTATGTTAAATCTATTGTAACAAACACAACATAGAGTTTAGTATAACATTGAAGATTAACACGTTTTACTACTGTGTGTGCATATGCTTGTCTGGACTGTGGTCCAGCTCATCAGATGCATTTGATTGAAATGGGCTCTAGACCACACAAACTTATGCTATCGTGATCTTTCTTTTTTAAAGTTCCACAAAAGGACTTTTAGTTGGCATAATAGCAAGGGCCCTACCACATTGCACCGTTCTACTATAATGTTCCACATGGCAACATCCTATGGGATCCTGGGACTTGCAGTTCAGCAAATGGAGCCATTAGAATTTCCAGTCAGAGAGCTCTTGGACCTCACTAAACTATAAACAGCAGACTTCCACAAGATGTTATTAAAATTGAATATTGCACTCTACCAGTGTAGTGCGATAAGGATCAAAGTGTCTAGAAAGAGTGGGGAGGCTAGGAGGGGACAAGATCAGTTCATGGGGTCCTGCTTGCTGAGTTATAGTGCTATCCATTAATCTCATTTTCAAATGTTATCTCTGCAGGTAAGATGCCTGGAAGCAGGCATGTAGCCAGGGGAGGGGCTTGAGGGGCTTCAGCCCCCCCCCCGAAATTCTCATGGTGGTTCGCGAAAAGGCCTTACTGGTGCATTATTTAAACTGTTATGTTTATTCATATCATGATCTGATCACCATACTCAATATATCCCATATGCATGGGGGTATTGGGGTAATGATACAAAAGGTTTGCTAGGGTAGACCCTCTTTCACTCAGACTCAGCCCCCTCCCCCGAAACTCAGGCCCCCCAACCCCCCCGAAAAAAACCTCAGCCCCCCCCCCCCCCGAATCAAAATTCTGGCTACGGGCCTGCCTGGAAGCTTCTTTTAGTAAATGCCTAAGCCTTTAAATAGTGCATTAGAGTGTTCAAAGCACTTAAGGTACATTGTGTCCTGGCTAAAGTGATATACAGTCAAGTCAGAGAAACTTCAATATAATTGCGAACAAACGTATTTGTTGTTTTGGAGACAATAGTCAGATAATGATAAAGAATGAATGACTAAAAACGGCAATGTCTGGCTTGATGCAAAATATGCCCCCCTTACTAATCAGTTGCCTGGCTAGTTTTATTAGACAGTGCAACTACTTAGACCATTGCAGGTGGTTCTTCTTAGGATATTCATATGTGCCAAAACTATACTGGAAATAAAACATCTAAACATACAAATGACTCTATCAAATGCTTGACTGCTTTCTTCTTGTTATTTGCTCTCCAGTCATCTTCATCTTTTGAAGATGAGGTCAGTCAGTCCAAAAGAAACTAAAATACCGAAGAATAAAAGATTACTGAAAGACACAAGTAGTGAACTGAGAAATGACCAAGTCTTCCTGAGGAATAATGGCTCAGAAAGCTGAAGCACCAACTTTCTAGAGTCCTTTGAGACTTATGGAAATGATATTTGAGCATCTTCTAATCTTTCATGGAAAGGAGGTTTATGTGGGAAATTGTCCTGAAAGAGATTGTTTTACTGTCTGGATATTTTCAGCTCAAAGTTTGCCTTCGGTCAAACACATGTTTCTGTGTACACATGTGTGTTTGCAGGAAAAAAAACTTTCTCAATGAAATTTGATTGTATACAGAAAATGGGGTTCTCTATACAGCAAACAGTACAGAAAATCATATTTAATTATAAAGATGTACTTCCCTAGTTAGCCTACACCAATCAAAAATATTTTATTGCTTTATGCTATAAGCCACTGCAGTAAGAGAGGATAAAGTATCAGTTGACATAGGCACAGATTTAATACTTAAGACATAAGAACAGTTTTGCTTAAATTATACAGATTTAAATGACAAATTTAGGTTCTTAAATTTCTAATGAAATTAGCCCTTTCAATGCAGTTACCTTTATAGTGAATTGTCACATTGTTCCAATTTCTCACTCTAATGTTCTTTCCTGCAGTGCATGTAATGAAAATCAATGGTTTAAGTCAGGTATGGACAAATTAAGGCCCGGGGGCTGGATGCGCCCCCCTGGGTGATAATCTCAGGCCCTCCTCATTTTCCCTGCCCTCTTGAAGAGGGTCACAGTGGCCCACCGTGTCCTTATGCCAAAAATATGGGGGAGGAAGGCACATTGCAGCTGAGAGCCCTCTAGAGCACTCTCAGCCACTGTGTGTCTCGCCTTCCTCCCGGCATAAAGATTGTGCGAACAGCCCCATCCTTATGCCAGGAGGACAGCTTGAGGAAGGCACGTGGTGGCTGAAAGCCCTCCAAAGCACTCTCAGCTGCTGCCTGTCTCGCCCTCCTCCTGGCATAAGGGCTGTGTGAGCAGCCCCATCCTTATGCCAGGAGGACAGCTTGAGGAAGGCACGTGGTGGCTGAGAGTCCTCCAAAGCACTCTCAGCTGCTGCCTGTCTCGCCCTTCTCCCGGCATAATGCCAAGAGGGCAGCCCAAGGATTGGGGAGGAGAATGGGGAGGAGGATCGGGGGAGTCACTGTGTGTCCTGCCTTACTCTTGGCATAGGGATGGAGCAGGCAATCCCATTCTTATGCTGGGCAGACAACCTGAGAATGGTCCAGGCCCTGCCCTGACCCCTCCTGGCCCTGCCCTTCCCCAGGCCTGGGTCCTTCCCACCCAACGTGTGCCTGGCCTCCTCCCTCCTGGAACAAAAATGTATGTATGTATATCTTATAAGACTCTCAAGATATAAGATATACATACATACATTTTTGTTCTATGTTATTATAGATACTTGTGCATTGTTTGCTCCTCCCTCCTGGCCCAGCCCAGCCTTTCTGGCTAGACTTGCAATGCGGCCCCAAGGCAAAAAAGTTTGCCCAAGCCCTACCTATCAGACAGAAAGTGGTCACTATAGCCTGTTGTTGTATTATTGTTGTGTCTTTCATCTCATTATGGTGTTTTCATAGTAGGATTTGTTCAGAGGGCGTTTGCCCTTGCTTTCTTCTGAATCGGAGAGAATGTGATTTGCACAAGGACACCTAGTGCGCTTCCATGGCTGAGCAGAGATTTGAACCCTGGTCTCTCAGTGTCCTAGTCCAGCATGTAAATTACAGCTCGACACTGACGTGCTACAGTCTAGACTGGTCACCAATTGCGTTGTGATGCAAGATATGACAGACATACAGCTGCCAAGACGGTAATTAATGTTCTAGATCCTCTTTACTACTATTTCCAAAAATATCAGTTCTGATATATGAAGGGAACTGTCTTCCAAATTAGCAGGTAACATATATTCCACTATTAATTCTATGGAGTTCTTCGGGGTGGACAAATACCTTGATGCATGATTAATTTTTTAAATAGTATCAAAGTTCACTATCACTTCCCTGCCCACTCGCCCGCCCACCTCTTGCCTCTGCAGAGGCCAAAAGTGAGCTGGTGTGCGAAGGAGAAGCCCAGGCACTTCCCCAGCTTTGAGCCTTTTCCAAAGAAATGGCAGGAGTCTGGGAGAGGCGCTTCTCCTTTGGCAGGGAGAAGGGGTGACTCGCAGAAGGGGCTTTTTTATATTGGTCCTTAACAAGGGCAACATTGTACAGGCATGCTACTGTACACCATATTGTCTTCTTTGCTGGTACACTTGAAGTAGAAAGGCTCCACCCTCCTTAGAAATATGGAAGGGAAGAGGAGAGCCATGGCTATTCACACCACATGACTGCCAAGATATCAGACTGAAATAAAATAATCACACGAGGAACAATAGCCGAACTGCAATGATATTAGAATAATTAAATATGGGATCCGATAATACAGTGCAACAATGGAAGAGTCAAAACATCAGGTGATAAGGAAATATCAAATATGAATCAAACCATATTTGTGGGTCAACTGGTGCAGCAGCATCCTAGAATGCTGAATTTCCATCATGTGATGAGGTCCTGTGTGAAATGCTTTTGTTTTTCAACTAGCATGTTGTATCTTTTCCCTTTCTTACCTTCAATTTGTATTGATTGAGACTGTTATGCATCCTATGAAGAAGACGAAGTTCTGTTTCTTTCTCTGCTAGATCTTGTGTATGGGATGAAGTGGGCTGGTGAACAGTCCATTTTTTGCTGGACATATTATTTACTGTGTTGAGAGAGTCATTTCTCATATTTCCCAAGAATTGCATGGGCCATTTTTAATGCTAGGCATGTATTTTTGTTTTGCTTTTTGTTTGCCATTGCTGTTTATCTTGGCCTTTTTGTATCACACAAGCTGTAATGTCAAAGTGTGTCTTATTTCACAGTTCTTTTCCATTTCCCTATCTTCCTAAAGCACAGAGGGTTTTATGTATTGTCGAAGGCTTTCATGGCCGGAATCACTGGATTGTTGTAGGTTTTCAGGCTATATGGCCATGTTCTAGAAGCATTCTCTCCTGACATTTCACCTACATCCATGGCAGGCATCCTCAGAGGTTGTGAGGTCTCTTGGAAACTAGGAAAATTTGAAAATTGTGAAGTCTGTTGGAAACTAGGATTTGAAGACTGTTGCTTGATTAAAATGAAGCAAGAGACTGGATTAGAGATAGACCTTTGGGAAGAATGGTTCTTGTGCATTCCTTGAAAGGAGCATAGTTTGTGGATGTTATTCCTTTGTTGCTAACAATTATCAAGATGATATCATTTTGTCCATACAAAGTGAGACATATGTGCAATTGAGGATTACAATGAACTGTTCATCAAGCTTGCATGTTCTGGCAACCATAAAACTTTGGTAATCTAAAAATAGTCTTGTTTCTGTTTTACATCTCTTTTCCTGACAGTGGGAACCTCAGCAACAAAGAAGTGTGGGTTTAACCTCAAAACTATAGAGTCAGATGGTTTTGATGTCCCCTAGGCAATTCAGAAAAAGGATCTATTCTTCAGTACATTAAATAACTCTTGAAGTTCTGCTTTTTTCTCAATTTTGCCTTATTTTATTAATGCAGAGGCACAATTAACACATTGAAATTTTTGCCACAAAGTGCTGTGGTGCAAATTAGTGTAGATTATTTTAAAATCGATTAAACAAAACAAGAGGGCTAATACTAAGTAGCTAGATGTATGGAGGGAGAGAGAGAAATTTTAATGACAGCAATAGATAAATAGGTATGCAGGTAGGTTATGATAGATGTCCAGTGTCAGTGCAAACTTCATTACACCCATTGAAATGGGTGGGACTATCACAACTAATGCAAAACCCAATGATTTTAGTTCATCTACCACAAGCAGGAACAACACGAGATTTAACCTGTGGAGTTATCCTGTTGCAATTAGACAGAATAGCTAAATATGCACATATTTTGCACTATACAATAAAACCAGCCCTGTAGAGAAGCAATGCAGGAGAACTATCCTTGTCATTTCCAGCTTCCAGAGAAAATAGCTGGCTACTGTAAAATTAACTACTTAGCTGAACAAGTAGCGTTTGATACCATTGTATATTCCAGAGCTGTCTTATTGCGATGGGACTTGGAGGCACTGTTTTACGGTGGCAGTCCTTCCTTTCCTTAGGCGATCCCTCATTGTCTGAGTATGATGGCCCTTCAAGTGTTGTGTCTTGGTGGTGGATACATAGGAGGCTGCAGAACCCCATTCTTGATCTGCTTGTTCTTCCATAGTGAAGTCATCAGTTTCCAGGTGGAAGGCAGTCCCAGTCAGGGTTGGCTTGATGTGCCTTCCTCTCAGCACATTTATCCCTTTCTTCCTCCATTCAAGCTTCTTTGAATTTCACAGCACTGCTGGTCACAGCTGACCTCAAGTTAGAGCGTTCAGGGGCCAGGGCTTCCCAGTTCTCAGTGTCTGAGGTTGGCTTTAATCCCATCTTTAAATCTCTTTTCCTGTCCACCAAAATTCTCTTTTCTATTCTTGAGCTGAGTACAGTAATTGCCTTGGGAGACGGTGACTGGGCATTTGGACAACATGGCCAGTCCAGCAGAGTTGATGGCAGAGGAGCATTGCTTCAGTGCTGGTGGTCTTTGCTTCTTCCAGCATGCTGACATTTACCCGCCTGTCTTCCCAAGAGATTTGCAGATTTTTCAGAGGCAACACTGATTGAATCATTCCAGGAGTTGAGTGTAACGTCTATAAACAGTCTACGTTTTGCAGGTGTATAGCAGGGTTGGGAGAACAATAGCTTTGTAAACAAGCACCTTGATGTTCCTACGGATGTCCCGGTCCTCAAAAACTCTGTGCTTCATTCGGAAAAATGCTCACTCGCAAAGCTGAGATGGTGTTGTATTTCAGTGTCAGTGTTGACTTTTGTGGAGAGGTGGCTGCCAAGGTAGCAGAAACGGTCAACATTTTCTAATGTTACACCATTAAGCTGTATCTCTGGCATTGGAGAGGGGTTGGCTGGTGACTGCTGGAAGAGCACTTTGGTTTTCTCGATGTTCAGTGAGAAGCTGAGATTCTTGTATGCTTCTGCAAAGGTGTTTAGAGTGGTTTGTAGGTCTGCTTCTGAATGAGCAAAGATTATGTTATCATCAGTATATTGGAGTTATATAACAGGTGTTGTTGTGACCTTGGTTTTGGCTTTCAGTCTGCTGAGGTTAAATAGTTTGCCATCTGTCCAATAGATTATTTCCACTCCAGTGGGAAGCCTCCCATCAACAAGATGAAGTATCATAGCGATAAAGATGGAGAATAAAGTTGGGGCAATAACACATCCCTGTTTGACACCTGATTCCACCTTAAATGGGTCACTTTGGGAGCCACTGCTGTCCAAGACTGTGGACATCATATCATCATGGAGGAGCCGCAGGATGTTCACAAATTTGTTAGGGCACCCAATTTTCTGGAGGATGGTCCCGAGAGCGCTGCGATTCAGTGTGTTGAATGCCTTTGCAAGGTCAATGAATGCCATGTAGAGAGGTTGATTTTGTTCCCTGCATTTTTCTTGGAGCTGTCGTGCAGTGAAGATCATGTCCACTGTTCCTCTGGAGGGCTGGAAGCTGTTCTGGAATTCTGGGAGGTAGATGGCAGTTTGCAAGGATTCTTGCGAGGATTTTTCCAGCAGAGGTTAGAAAGGAGATAGTTTCCACAGTCTGTTCTTTCCCCGCCTTTGAAAAGGGTGATGATGGTGGCATCATTGAAGTCTGGTGGCAATAAGCCTGGGCTGACAGGTTTTTACAATTCTTTTTAAAATGCTTCATTTGCATGCCAGATGTTTGAAATGCAGATATCTCCAATGTTAAAATGAAGCAACATGATTAACGTCTTATAGGGGGATGGGTGTTAAAAGGTTACGAGGAAAGTGGTTTTGGAAGTTTTGAAGTGTGAAGAGTTCTAATGCTGTTTTGTAAGTATTTTCCTTTGCGTGTTTGAAGTCTAACAATTTGAGGAATTCTTTCGGCCGAAAGATCAGAGCGTTTAATCATTGCATTGATCCCACAGAATGAAAAACATACAGTAAGTGAGACAATACCTTTTATTAGGCCCGCCAGGTTATTTCCCCCCATTCTCTTTAACTCCACTCTTTTTTGTTAGAGTATTCCAATAGAAACATGAAGGATGTGGTGGGGCTTAGACCTAGCTTCACACACCGAGGCTGTAAAATTAAAACTGGACTATATAATTTCAAGCTGCAGGTGACTGGTGTGCGTCTGTGTGTATGTGTGGGGGGAGTCTTTTGACAATATATCTGTTTATACTGTGCTGTGAGGGCCTCCTGGTGGCGCAGCGGATTAAACTGCTGAGCTGCGGAACTTGCTGACTGGAAGGTTGGCAGTTCAAATCTGGGGAGTGGAGTGAGCTCCCGCTGTTGGCCCCAGCTTCTGCCAACCTAGCAGTTCGAAAACATGCAAATGTGAGTATATCAATAGGTACTGCTTCTGCAGCACTCCATGCAGTCATACTGGCCACATGAACTTGGAGGTGTCTACAGACAACACTGGCTCTTCGATTTAGAAATGGAGATGAGCATCACCCTCCAGAATTGGACAAAACTAGACTTAATGTCAAGGGGAAACTTTTACTTAACTTTACTGTGCTGTGATCATAGACAAAATATTCCTATGCAGAGAACTGACCCATAATGGACCATTGTTGAACATCTGCTGTACATGGATGACCTGAAGTTGTATGGGAAAACTGAAACTGAAACCCAGTTTCAGACTAGCACTGTCTAAATCTTTAGCACTGATATCAACATGGAGTTTGGTTTGGACAAATATTCGATAGTGGCACTGAAGAAGGGAAAAATCATTGAAAGTGAGGGCATAAATATGCCCAATGGCCAAGCAATAAAGTGTCACCAGCCAGAAGCCTATAAATATCTGGGCATACTACAGCTGGACAACATCAAACATGAACATGTGAAAACTGTGGTCAGCAAAGAATACATTCAAAGGGTCCGAAAAATTCTCAAAAGCAAGCTCAATGGAGGCAATACCATCAAGGCCATAAACACCTGGGCCATACCTGTCATAAGATACACTGCTGGCATCATAAACTGGACGCAGGCAGAACTGGACAATTTGGACAGAAAAACAAGAAAACTCATGATCATTCATAATTCATTACATCCTTGCAGTGATGTTGACCAGCTTTATCTGCCTAGAAAGTCTGGTGGCAGAGGACTTTACAAGTAAAACAAGCAGTTGAAGAAGAAAAACATGCCCTGGCAGAATATGTAAAGGAAAGCCAAGAACCTGCTTTAATTGACGTCAATCATCGGAAACTTCTCAAAGCACAGTGGACAAAGAATCAGTACAAGAAAACTGCACTCCAGACCAGAGCTGACAGCTTGCACATCAAAGCATGACAAAATTGAAGGAAAAGTTGACAAGGAGAAGACCTGGTTATGGCTCATGAATGGAACCCTGAAGAAGGAGACAGAAGGCCTGATTCTTGCAGCCCAGGAGCAAGCCATCAGAACAAATGCAACTAAGGCCAGGGTTGAAAAGTCAGCTGATGAACCAAAATGCAGACTGTGCAAGAAAGCTGATGAAACCATGGACCATATATTCAGCTGCTGCAAGAAAATCGTACAAACGGACTACAAACAGAGGCACAACTCTGTGGCCCAAATGATTCATTGGAACTTATGTCACAAGTACCACCTACCAGCAGTAAATAATTGGTGGGATCATAAAATTGCAAAGGTAGTGGAAAATGAACACACAAAAATACTGTGGGACTTTTGAATCCAGACTGACAAAGTATTGGAACACAATACACTAGACATCATGATTGTGGAAAAGAAAAAAGTTTGGATTATTGATGTTGCCATACCGGGTGACAGTCGCATTGAGGAAAAACAACAGGAAAATCTCAGCCGTTAGCAGGACTTCAAAATCGAATTGCTAAGGCTCTGGCATAAACCAGTACAGGGGTGGGCCCAGTGGTCATTGGGTCTCAGCCAGCATTTGGAAACAATAAACATTGACAAAATCATGATCTGTCAACTGCAAAAGGCCACCTTACTTGGATCTGCGTGCATCATTTGAAAATACATCACACAGTCCTAGACACTTGGGAAGTGTTTGACTTGTGATTTTGTGATACAAAATCCAGCATATAGATCTCATTTGCTGTGACATACTGAGTTTTTGTGTCAGTAAAATAATAATAATAATAATAATAATAATAATAATAATAATGAGTTTTCTAGTGAGCCATGTCTTCTCATGATATGGCCAATGCCCAAAAGTCTCAGTTTAGTAATCTCGGCTTTCAAAGAGGCTTCCATCTTAATTTGCTCAAGGGTCCATTTATTGATCCCCATTCAATCTGCAAAAGCCCACATGGGCTAGCGGTTGAAAACGGAATGTCAATCTGAGGAGACTAGTGAGAACACAGTGTGGAATTGTTCTCTTTTTTACCCTTCTCTATTTGCAGTCTCAAACTTCTTTTTATGACAGGTCTATCTTTGGCCAGTATTGGTGGTAAATATTTTAACTGCTGACTTATTAACTTTACCCACAAACCATTTGTTCCTAAATTATTTGACTATCCTCCTCATATAGTCCCTTGACTATTCTGTCTTTAATACTGGCTTTTGATTTCATACAAAGCTGTCAATAACATACCAAAACATTCAGTTTGAACGGTTTAAATAGCCCTGTGGGCTGCAGTGGAATTGGAGATGACTATAGTGGAGAATGTTTGGTAACATATAAAGCCACCCCCTCCTTTGAATTCAGGGGTGGGTTTAAGAGTGGGAGGA